>NW_020537758.1:9504138-9526914 GCF_003426905.1 Ctenocephalides felis | reverse complement strand
TAAACGAAGTGTATTGGTGAACTTTAGTACTTTAGCTAGAACAATTGTTATGAAGACTTTCTTTGTTTTAAAATGAAACAATTTTTGGTTTACTCATTGAATTTTTTTCAGACTTATTTATTTATTTTACATGCCGTCAGTATAATGATATAAAAATAAGTCTCATGTCAATATTTTATGAATTTTAATATAATTTAATTAACTATTTTATTGCTTAATTCATTTATTATTCATTTTATTCACTTTAAACTTATTTATATTTAGTTAATTTTAATTATTTTTAATTTTAAATAGTTTGTTTCATAAAGATGAGTGTATATATATTGCAAGTATTTTTAACAATTTAATAAAAAATAAATATTTTTTTTATTTATATTGTAAAAATACTTAACAATTTCTTTGAAAAAAAAAATAATAATTATAATATAAGACACTTAAATTTGTTAAAATATCATAAAATAACCTATAATTTGTGAAACAAAATAATTATATTGTAAAAGTATTGTAAAGCTTATTGAAATATTTATTAAATTGTTAAAAATACTTGCAACAAACAAACTAGTTATATTTAAAAATGATTAAAATTAACTAAGTTTATAGATAATAAATTTAATAATAAATAAATAAGTACATAATAAAATAGTTAATAGTTAATTAAATTAAATCTGTAAAATATTGATTTAATCCTTATTATAATATCATATTGACGGCTTGTAAAATAAATAAATAAATAAATAAATAAATAAATAAATAAATAAGTGTTTTAATAAACTTTGCAATACTTTTACAATATAGGGTTGTCAAATATCTCCCTTCCGCCTTTTTGTATTATAAACCAAGAGCAAAAAAGCGGAAGGGAGATATTTGACAACCTAATATAATTATTTTGTTACACAAATTTATAAGTGTCTTACTTTATATGTATTTTTTATAACAAATTAATAAGTATTTTCACAATATAAGTATTTTTTTGCAAATTTTGAGGTATTCTAATGAAAGAAATAATTTCGATTGATACCATTAATACTTTCTTATGTACATATAATTAATACAAATACTGATTTTAGTATAATTGTTTACAATTAAACTATCTAGAATGTTATCTAATATAATAACGACTTATAGCCAATTTTTGGACTCTAAAAACTGTTTATAAAAAAATATTACTACCAAAAGTTTAATTAACCATTATACCATATATAAGTTATAAAATGTTCTTCTACTATTAAATAAATAATTTTAGAGGAATTTTGTTCTACAACAAATCACAATGCTCGAGAATGATTTTTTGATGAAAACAAA
Source organism: Ctenocephalides felis (assembly GCF_003426905.1). Taxonomy (NCBI): domain Eukaryota; kingdom Metazoa; phylum Arthropoda; class Insecta; order Siphonaptera; family Pulicidae; genus Ctenocephalides; species Ctenocephalides felis. The sequence continues at coordinate 9,525,612 of NW_020537758.1, read as the reverse complement.
ACTTCTCCTTCGGGAAGTTAAAAATAATAAATATTAAGTTCAGTAGATATATATATATATATATATATAATAGGTTGTCAAATATCTCCTTTCCGCCTTTTTGTATTATAAACCAAGAGCAAAAAAGCGGAAGGGAGATATTTGACAACCTAATATATATATATATATATATATATATATATATATAAATCCATACACAAATTGTAAATACATATTTCATTCACTAATTTTTTTTCTCCTGTATATTTTTATCTCTCAGATCGTTACTTCCCGGATATATGATGATTATAATAATAATCACATTTACAATATTGCAATCATTTTGCGTAGACTTTAACAAATCGGAATTAGTTCAATTTGAAGACGGCATGTTCCTTCATTTATATACAGGAGATGGAAGAGATGTTCCCAAGACACTTCTGGGAATAAGGAGTCGAGTAAGACTCCTTTTTACGAGAAAAACGAGTTTACGAAGCCAATTACAGTTGTCAATTCAATAAGCATTTGTTCTGGGCTAAAGTAGTGAGGTGAGAAGAATAATAGATTTATGGTAAAAAATCGTGGTTAAAAAATGTTTTCGGACCATAAATAATTTTTTTCAGAATACTATATCTTAACTAGAAATATCATTTTCTTCTCAATTTTTTCCTTTTTTCTCAAATTTGAAAAACTGTTGGTAATTCAACCTAAAGAAAATTAATTTATTCCTAAGATAATTATTTGTCAATAGAACATTTGATTAAAATATTTTATTGGTCGTACATTTTTGTTGTAATAAATTTATATTAGAGATTTTTTAGATAAAAACCATCTTTTATCAAATAAAATATAGATATAAAGTTAAACTAGCTGTAAGTGGAATTCTGTCTTGAGGCAATTATGGCATCGTGCCTTAAGGCAAATTGCTGGAACTTCCCGTACCGTAACGAAATGTTCGAGGAATACTGAATGTTTTCAAATAGATTATTATAAATATTGTAACATTGTCTAATATTCATAAGAATTATATAAACTGAATTGCAAAGTTGAAATTATTTGTAAAGTATATTAGAACTATAGTCAGAATTAACATAAAATCTGAATTATTTTCGATATACAAAAAATTAAAAAAAAAAAAAAGTTGGAACAAATTTTTTTCCCAAAATCAAATATTTTGTTAAGACAAGCAGAAAGTTCTTTAAATCATTTAAATCGGACGCTTAATTTTCTCAAAAACTGCCATTTTTTACATATTTAGCTCCGTATCTTCGAAATGGCTGGGCCTGCCTTTGCCAAAAACTAATAAACACTTCTCCCAATCATTACTAATTGAATGTTTTTTAGATCATTCAAATCCGATACTCCGTTCTCTCAAAATGTCGATTTCTGTTTCTGCATCTTTGCTCCGTATCTCCGAAACGGCTGGACCTGCTTTGCCAAAAACTAATCAGCTCTTTTCCCTATCAATAGGAATCGAATGTTTTTTGAACCATTCAAATCGGTTGATCCGTGCGCCCGAAAACGTGACTGGAAATTTGTATCCACACACACACACACACACACACACACATCCATTTTTTTTTTGAGGAATGCCAAAATGTTCAGAAACCTTCAAAACGACGAGAAATGTAAAAATTTTCAATTCCGATTTTCGGCCCATAATAACTTACCCTACGGGAAGTTAAAAAAGTTTTATTTTGCAGATCTAATAAATTTGAAAAACTGTTGGTAATTCAACCTAAAGAAAATATATTTTATTTCTAAAATAATTATATGTCAATAAAATAATTTTTATTGATTGTACATTTCTGTTGTAAATAATGTATTTTAGAGATAATTTATATAAAAACTAAATATTGTTAAATAAAAAAAATATAGATAGATCTGCCAAAACTCTATTTTACATCTAGTTTCTCCCTATCTAACTGAAAAGAGGTGCTTTCCCTGACATTTATGAGTTATTTGACAAAAACCAAAAAAATGTCCCGAAATTTCTATTAAATCCTAAAGAATATGAAAGATCAAATTCAAAGTCGTTTTATTCCAAACTTTTATATCGGAGGGTATATAACTGTTGGCATGATATCGTAGTAAATTTTATCTAGTTTCTCCCTATCTAACTGAAAAAAAGTCGTTTTATTCCAAACTTTTATATCTATTATAGAAATTGTAGTAAATTTTATCTATTTTATCTACTAGCCATTTATGTTGTAAATATTTCTTAAACATTTTTTCCCCATTTTTTCCGTTTTACTCGATTCATATTTAACATTCTATACAAACTTGGCAACTTTAGAAGCAATTTATCAGACAAAAATATGAAAAATACCAGCTCGCATAATAAAATAGTTGTAAACTACAGCTTCTATGTTAAAGTGTGGTTATAAATATTTAAACCATTTGAAAAGAAAATATGGACTCTAATAAGTTTTGGATAATTTCTAAGAAAGAAGTACGATGGTAAAATAATTTAAAGTGTGAAATTTCCATATCAAATCCAATCAGATTCCTATTTATTATTTATCCATTTTCAGCCAAAAGTAATTGTAGTTTTCGGACTATTAAACCAAAGTCATAATAAACAGCACTACAAAATAGCATTGTTTTGCAATTTTCGGCCAAACTACTTTCTGAATTATGATGCTAGTGCAATAGTAGAAGCAAATAAGCATTTTCGGTTAGGAATAATCTAAAGTAACTACTTTCGACTGAACAAGTTGAACAAGTTTAAAGTTATTATTCCAGTGCCGTGCATTTCATTATTAACAGTTCAATCAACTCGGGAAAGGTAATTTGTTTCTTGATCTGGTAAAGGAAATTTATGTAGGCACTTGGATTGAGGAGAAGACTTTAAAGTCAAACTGCAATTGGATATTTTAATTGGGTAATTGGGAAATGCACTTTTGATTAAAGCGTATATATTATTAGAAGTAATACCTTTCAAAAGTATCACAATTTCATTCGTTCGAGTGGGTGTAAAAAATTTGACTCGGGTTTCAAAAAAAGCACATTAAGGACTTTGTATTTATGAAGAAAGCTGTCACAAACAGAACGTCGTTAAGGCGCTGACATGAATTACGTTGTAATTTCGATATGAATGTAAAATGTAGCGGAAAGGCCGGGGAAAAAATTGATATACATAATTATCAAGGGACAGGGAAGAACTAGATAAAAATCAGATTTGATCTGTTATACTCAGAAACCGACACAAATTTAAAGAAAAATCAAGAATACAAAGATTTATATAAATTACGAGTCACGATGTTTGTCCTAAATAGACTCCTAAACTACTAAACCGATTTTAATTTTTTTGGGCTCATTGTGTGCGTTTACAATCAACTTAGGTTATAGGTAATATTGAAAATCTAAGTTTATATTTGAAGTATTGAAATTTCAAATGATTTTGACAATTTAAGTAAAACCACTGTGAAATAATAATGATTCTAGAAGCTTTTATTAACTTCCCGTAGGGTAAGTTATTGTAATGGGCCGAAAATCGGAATTGAAAATTTTTACATTTCTCGACGTTTTGAAGGTTTCTGAACGTTTTGGCATACCTCAGAAAAAATGGATGTGTGTGTGTGTGTGTGTATGTATGTGTGGATACAAATTTTCGTCCACGTTTTCGGGCGTACGTATCAACCGATTTGAATGGTTCAAAAAGCATTCGATTCCTATTGATAGGGAAAAGAGCTGATTAGTTTTTGGCAAAGGCAGGTCCAGCCGTTTCGGAGATACGGAGCAAAGAGTGCAGAAAATAGAAATCAAATTTTTGAGAGAACGGTGTATCCGATTTGAATGATCTAAAAAGCATTCAATTAGTAATGATTGGGAGAAGTGTTTTATTAGTTTTTGGCAAAGGCAGGCCCAGCCATTTTGAAGATACGGAGCAAAATATGTAAAAAATGGCAATTTTGGAGAGAACTAAGCGTCCGATTTTGATGATTCAAAGAACTTTTTGCTTGTCTTAACAAAATAATTGATTTTGGAAAAAAAATTTTTGTTCCATTTTTTTTTTTTTTTTCTTTTTTGTATATCGAAAATATTTCAGATTTTATTTTTCATTCTGACTATGGTTCTAATATACTTTACAAATAATTGCAACTCTGCAATACAGTTTATATAATTCTTATAAATATTAGACAATGTTACAATATTCATAATAATCTATTTGAAAACATTCAGTATTCCACGAACATTTCGTTACGGTACGGGAAGTTCCAGCAATTTGCCTTAAGGCACGATGCCATAATTGCCTCAAGACAGAATTCCACTTACAGCTAGTTTATAATTTAGATTTAATATAAATCACAATTTACACGCAAAATATTTGTCATAAATTATAAAAAAATTGATAGTTCAAAAAATTAAATACTTTTTTCAAATTCAAAAAGTAACAAATATATTTCAATGTAACTAACGTTGTGATGACGATAAATTTAATTTGAACAAAAAATAATAATAATCATATTCGAGATATTAAATTACTAATTAATACCGAATTACTCTGATATTCAAAAATTTGAAAACAATAGTATAAAAAATACAAAATAGCTAAAGCTTTACATACGACAAATTAAACTAGAAAAAATGCATTAGCTTTCATAAATTTAAGAAAAAAATTAAATGTTAGAGTAATAAATAATTTATATTATTTCTTTCTTTTCTACTCAGGATTTAGAGGTTTATTGTGAATTAAAAATTAACCAAAAGTTCAGAGACAAAAATAAATTATTTTCATAGTACTATTTTAAAATAGCACTAGTCCTAAAATAAACTAGTGGTATATTTTTTATCCAGAAGCAATTGTTTTGTCAAAACAAGCAGAAAGTTTTTTGAATCATCTCTAAGGGATGCTTAGTTCTTACAAAAACTGTCATTTTTTGCACATTTAGCTCGGTATTTCCAAACCCGCTGGACCTGTCTTTGCCAAGAACTCCTCACCACTTCTCCCAAACATCACGAATAGAATATTTTTTAGATCATTCAAATCGGATACTCCGTTCTCTCAAAAATGCGATTTGTATTTTCTACATACTTTGCTCCGTATCTCCGTAACGGCTGGACCTGCTCTTGCCAAAAACTAATCAGCACATCCCCCTATCAATAGGAATCGAATGTTTTTGAAGCATTCAAATCGGTTGATCCGCGTGCCCAAAAAATTGCGGACAAGCAAACCACACACACACATACATTTTTCTGAGGTATGAACATTTTGTTCAGAAACCGCTCAAACGTGTAGATACGCAAAAATTTTAATTTTCGTTGTTTTTTGCGATTATTATAACTTATCCTAAGGGAAGTTAATAATTTTTAAATCAGTAATAAAATGCTATATTTTTGTTTATTCAGAAAAGACAAGATAAGAAATATAGATATTTTAAGATAAAAATTATATTTAATGGTAAACCTAGTTGATTACACAAAAAAGCAGAAATAGTGGTAGAGATATTTACAAAAAATTTCATTAAATTATTTTGAACCTATATTGATTTATTTATGAACTCGAAAAAGCTCTTTTTATGCGGAAACATTTTAATTTGGATTTTAGTTATTCATTTATTCGAAAAAATCAGGAACAAGAAAAAAGCATATATTTTTAAAACTTTTAGGTCAGAAACAGTGGAAAATCGTTCTATAAATATATATTTAGAAAAAAAAATCCTGTCTTATTTTGGACTTAGCAGTTACTTATTTATACAAGTACCAAAATAAACTAGATATTTATAAAAAATTGTACCAGGTCTATTTTGGATTTACTAAATTATTCATGCACAAAAAAACAAAAACATATATGAACTATCATCTCATATGATAGTTATCCTGTGATATCGTAAATTCATCATTTTCGATCCGAAAATTAAACCGATCTGCCAAATCGAGAAGAAATTCATGTGTGCATTTAAATTATTGTTTACATAATATTGCCATCACACGATATGAATTACATGCAATAAATATTTGCATATTGATCAGATAGAAACTATACATGTGCATTTTCGTTTTATGTTCGAAATTAGTTATTGGGATATATTTTGTCGCGGTGGGTGTTATTTGGGAAATGCAATTTTTGTGGAAATCTGGGAAATATTAAAATCATACGAGCAAAAGTTATTTACAAAATTGTAATATGAGAACAAGTAAATTAGTAGTAAACTAGTAAAGTAAGTAGTAGTGACTAACTTGTAAATAACAAAAGTTATTTACAAAATTGTAATATGAGAACAAGTAAATTATTAGTAAACAAGTAAAGTAGTAGTAGTGCACATTAGTGACTTTCCGAAGGAAAAACTATACTTCGCCAAAGTATAGTTTGAATTTCGATTTTGAATTTTTAACTTCCCGTAGGGCAAGTTATAGTAATCGCAAAAAAATCGAAAATGAAAATTTTTATATATCTTTACGTTTCAAAGGTTTCTGAACATTCTGGCATACCTTAGAAAAAATTGATGTATGTGTGTGTGTGTGTGTGTGTGTGTGCGTGTGTGTATGTATGTGCGGATACAAATTTCGTCGACGATTTCGGGAACACGGATCAACCGATTTGAATAATTCAAAAAACATTCGATTTGTATTGATAAGGAGACGTGCTGATTAGTTTTTGGCGAAGGCAGGTCTAGCCGTTCCGGAGATACGAGTCAAAAAGTGCCGAAAACGGTAACTCAGTTTTTAAGAGAACGGAGCGTTCGACAAGATAAAGAATTGATCAAATTTTCATAAAGGCAGGTCTAGCGGTTTCGGAGATCTAACAAAAAAAGTAAAAAAAAATGCCATTTGGCGGTCAAAAATGATCATTAGACATATGCACATCAAATTTTCAGATATTTTATAGAGATTTTAACAATAAGTATAATTTTGGTTTACATTCCTATGGGTTCCGTACCAATGTTTATCTGTTAGACAGCGACGCGGCGCTTACGCGCTTTATATTTTGTCTCTATGCAGTTCAAGCAGTACGATTGCTTTGAAAAACAAGTTCAGATCTTCCAAAATATGTCAAAATAACTAAAACATTTTTTTTCAAAAAAAAATTTTTTTTTTTTAATTTTTTTTTAAATTTTTTTTTTTTTCAAAAAAAAGTAATTTTTTGTCCAATTTATAGTTTCTCAAAAATCTATTTTTTTCGAAGTAAATTTTTTTCAAAAATGTTAATCGTTTTAAAAAAATAATAATTTTTGGTACGGGAAGTTCCAGCAATTTGCCTTAAGGCACGATGCCCTAATTGCCTTAAGATAGAATTCCACTTACAGCTAGTTTGACACTAAAATTGATTTGTATGCGGGAGACATTTTTCGAGGCACACCTCTGGTCCTTTATCTTTAAATCTAAAAATATCAAAAAGCAGACATGAATACCGAATTGATTATTTGCAAAAACTTTCTATCTTTACCTCCGCCTCTCGTGTAGTATATTTTCATTCCTCTAATGGACCTTTTTTTCTCATACGAAATACTTTTGCGAATCTCCAACAAGTTTTGGAGAAGATGAACATCATGCCTGCAAACTTCTTAGTCGAACTCTTACTTTTGTTTCGAGACGAACGAGAACAGAACGAAATTTCCATATAAATGGAAATAGTTGTCAGTAGCAAATCATTCTATGCAGATTTTATGTATTTTCGCTGACTTATCAATATATTACTAAGATAATAGAAAAATATGTGGAAAGTATTATATGAGCCAGAGAGATGACTAGGAAATTAATTTTTGAGACAAAGTTATGAAAAATTATACTCAACTAAAGAGAACGCCCTTTGTTTACTAACAAAATTTTATACAGATATCATTAGTATTAGATTTTAAAGGGCGCAACTAGTGTGAAATTTTCAAAAAATCGAATTTTCAATTATTCTATTTTCGATAGGTCATATCTTTAAAAATAACATATATATTGTTCACATATATTTTTTCAGAGAGAATTATTTCCATATATTTGTTATTTTATCAATCATTTTTTAAAAATATTATCAAGTTACTTTTAAACGTTTTAGAACCAGTTTTTTTATTATGTAATGATATGAATAGAACACTTGTTTTGATATTTCAATTAAAAAAAGTACCGTTACTATCTCGAATAACAATATACAACAGTATTACATAATAATCGAAAGGGACCAACCTTGATATTGCAAATGCCATCAACTTCACCAAGCGTATCCTAAAAATATGAAAAATATTAAAATTATTTATTAAATTATATAAATAATTTTTTGAAATATACTACAAGCAGTGAACGCGAATATTTTTTACAAACTAAAAACTTTTCTCCATGGATTGAAATTTAAATCATTTTTTTGCATTAAGATTGTGATAATTTTGTTTGAGCAAATTAATTAAGCAAAAAAATGTTGAAAAATCATCCTTTATTATTAAAACTTTTTTTGAAAAAATGCCATTATTTATTTTAAACTTAATAATTATGATTAATAGAATGAAATTAAATATGATTAATAATATGAAATCTAATATTGTAATTTAATTTAATTTAAAAAAATGTTAAAAAACACAGAAAAATTATTCTTAATTAAATAATTAATAAAATTGTTACTTTGGGAAAGATATTTTGTTAATTATTTACTTTCTTTTATTAAATTTATATCATAATTTATATAATATTAAATCAGGTATTGCAATTTAATTAATTTAAAAAAAAATCCATAAGATTTCAGAAAAATACCTAAAAATTTTAAAAATCAACCCTAATTATTAATTAAAGAAAAATTAAAATCAGTACTTAGGAAAAATATTAAATTTCATCAAACGTTCAGTAATTTTAATTATAAATTTAAAATGTACTAGTTTTCATAAATTATTATAAGATGTATGGAAGTGTATAAATTAAATTAAACAAATAAATAAAAATAGGTATAAAATAAAGGATAGTAATTTATGTAAAATGTTTTAATGAAAAAGATACAAAATTAAAACTTATCAAAAAAATATAAAATATTATTCAAAAATACCTAAAAATCATCATTAATTAATATAAATTCTATGAAAAGTATATTTTTTAATTATCTATCTTTTTTATCGAATTTCAATATAAGATTTTAAATCAAAGCCAGTAAAATCTAAAAATTAAATTGCATAACGTTTCACAAAAACGCCTAAAAATTTAAAAAAATCATCCTCAATTATTAAAATCAGAGTACTATGGAAAAGACATTTTTTATTTCTTTTCTTTTCTTTTACTAAATTTCAATGCAATAATAATGAATCCAGTATTGCAATTTAATCTAAATCTGAAAATTAAATTGAATTGCATACAATCCCCCAAAAATTTACCTAAAAATTTAAAAATCTTTCTTAATTATTAAGATCGTTCTATTATGGGAAAGATATTTTCTATTTAATTATTTTGATTCGACAAATTTCAATCTGTCTTGACGAAAACAATTAGTAATTTTAATAATAAATGTATATTTTCAGAATATATTTAAAAATATAATAAATTAAAATAAAGTTTGAAAGGCCCTATCTATTTTGAAAATTAAAATCTATAAAATTGTATAAACTAAATTAAATCATATGAAATATAAAAACATTAGTATAAACTAAAGGATAGTATTTCCATTAAAATTCTATTATAAAAAAATAATGCATTAAAATAAAAAATTACCAAAAATATATAAAATAATAATTATACTAATTAGTAATATAAGTAATAATTTATAATAATAATGACAAAAATTATTAATAACAAAAGTAATTGGGAAAGACAAAATTAAATAATAAAACAAGACTTATAAAAATATAATAATAAAATTAATAATAATTATAAATTATAATTATAATTTTTAGTATAATTTAAACAAAAATTCAGTACTTATATATAGCCATATCCTTTGTATATGTTCAAAATATATTTTACGAAAACACAAAACATCACTAAAAATGTCCACGAATTTACTACATTCAACACGAACAAAAATGATACCATTTCTTCATGATATCAAATATTTCTATAAAAACAGTATATTTTTATAAAAACAAATATCACTAAAAATGTCTACAAATTTACTGAATTTAAATCAAATAAAATCACTATTCATTACATATATATTTAAAGTATATTTTACTAAAATGTCCACAAATTTACTAAACCCAATAGAAAACACGTGGGATTCTTCGTAGAATCTAATAAGAACTGACCTGTATTTATACCATACCAGTCATGACAGAAAGAAATGCCATCTTTTAGTAAACAATAATGTTGTTTTGTATGTGCATTTGGCACCAAATTTAAATTTTTATAAAAATAACTTTAGATAAAACCAACAGAGTTGAATTTTTATGATTTAAAAAAAACTAATTAAATTTGTTTCTGTTATTGAATAAGTATGTTATTTAAAATAATAAATAATAGTTCCAAATGTGTATATTTGGTTAGTGTTATTTTTATAGATATGTTATGATCTTTTTTTTATTACTTTTATTTATTATAAGTGAAATTTTGAAAATTAAAATTAAAGAAGTGAAATTATTTTATTAAAAGTGAAAAATACAAAAAATAGCGAGAAGTTATTCATTTAAATAGCTAAAAAATTCATATTTGAATTTAAATAATTTATTATTTCTTTTATAGCAATATTGCTAATAAAATTTGAAGGGCGTAAGAAAATGTATTTTATTTCATTTACTTTAATAATTATGAGAAAGTATTTATTGAAAATTATTAATATTATTTATTGAAATTATGAATAATACTCGTACATTGTTAGTAAATTCCAAGAGCGTTTAAAAATGACAATTTTCTGCATTTCTTTGATTAACTCAAAAACTTTGCACCGGGCACTCTTTTCTAGCTCAAACTAGATAAAATTTACTTTATATCTTTATAATCTATCACAAACACTCTGATACGGAAAGTTCAAATAAATTAGGATTGAACTCGCTACTATATGTCCAAATTTGCAATATGCAATATTTGTAATATAAAAATAGGGTTGTACTCAATTTAATTAAAAAATATTTACAAAAGTATTATAAGTCATATTTCATTATTTGACTTCATATTGTATATTGTTTTCCTAATAAATACAGTTAGGGGCTAGTTTTTGCCTAAAAGTGCACGCAACCTGGATCGACGCGTCGTTCCAGGTTAACTGTCACACGCAAAATCTTGGGAAAACTTAGACTTCTGTTTTACTCTTAGCTATAAGTTTTAGACGTTTTATCTAGTATAGAAAATCACAGTAAATATTATTACAACAAACTGTATTTTACTAAAACACAAATATTACCAAAAATGCCCACAAATTTACTAAATTCATTCCAATAGGAAACATATGGGATTTTTTATGGAATCTAATTAGAACTAAACTATTTTCCACAATATGTTATCATGGCACACAAAATGCCATCTTTTGGTAATGCTACTTTTTATTTGTAAATTTGGCACCAACTTTAAATTTTATAAAACATGATATTAGGTAAACATGAAAAATACATTTTTGTTGAAATTTCGTAATTTAAAAATAATTACTCCTGAAAAAAAAAACTAAATAATAATGACAAAATATTGGTTCATTATGTTTCATTCATTAAAATATATATCAAATCTATCAGGTACATTGTATGATGTAAAACATCACAGTAAATTTTTTTACAATTTTATTACAAATATTTAAATTCTAATTAATTTTTAATTAATATCTCAATAAATATCATTTTTGTTTCCATTAATATGAAATATGCTCATTAATATATATATTATATAAAATGATAAATAACTTCTAAATATAGAAAATTAAAGAATTAATTAAGATTTGAAAAAGTTCAAGTAAAAACAATGTTAATAAATTAAGTTTTAGCAAATTATTTCATTTATTAAAACATATATGTTTTAATTGCCTGGTTTGAAAAATTTAATAAGAAATTTTATTACAAATATTTTTTTTAAAAAAATGTAATAACTATCAAGTATTTGTATTAATGACTTTGTTAACTTAAAGTAATTTATGTTAATGTTTAAATAATTAATTAGTAACTAGTTAACTTTGATAAAAGTAATTGAAAAATTAAATCCATCTTACATAAAATATCACATAATATTTATTATAACATCTTAATTATATTATAAAAATCTTAATTAGTATTATAAATACCTCTAAATACAAATTTTAATTCAATCATAAATTCTTATTCTGGAAAAATAAATTCAATTTTAATACATAGTCTTAAATAATTATTCAGTAATTAGTAAACTTTGATAAATTTTATTAAAATCTTAAATCCATCTTAATTAGTTTTTTGCAAAGGCAGGTCCAGCCGTTACGGAAATACGGAGCAAAGAGTGCAGAAAATACAAATCGAGTTTTTGAGATAACGGAGTATCGGATTTGAATGATCTATAAAACATTAAATTTGTAATGATTGGGAGAAGAGGTGATTAGTTTTTGTCAAAGGCAGGTCCCGCCATTTCGAAGATACAGAGCTAAATGTGCAAAAAATGGCAGTTTTTGAGTGAACTAAGCGTCCGATTTGAATGATCTAAAAAACTTTCTGCTTGTATTGGCAAAACGATTGCTTTTGAGGATAAAAAATTATTACATTTTTTTTATTTTTCATAAAATATTTTTGTAATTTTGGATTAAAAATTCAAAAAAATGACCCAGGATAAGCACAGTCTAAGCGCCACTCTGGTACAAATGTTTACCCAAGTGCGTTTAGACTGTTTATGAACTGGATAAATTTTCCAATTTTGTGAAAAACATTGAAAAATGTGAAAATGCCGCCAAGCTAAGCACAGTGTAAGTGAAAATGTCGCACAGAATTATTTGCAAATGCGTTTAGACTGTGACTATACGAGAGCAATAATAAAGGAACTATTTTTTTTTTAAATTGAATTCGAAGTGAAATGTCGATTGTTAATGTTCTGGATATAAATTGATTTATGATTTACATTTGATTTGTTCAGATATAACAAGATAGCAAAAATAATGACAGTTACAGTATTTGTAATAATATATTTGAAAACGTTTAAAATTTCTCGATTTCATTACGGTACGGGAAGTTCCGGCAATTTGCCTTAAGGCACGATGCCATACACCACTAGTTTACAATATATTTGCTGAAAGTCATATTGGACCTTTGTGCCATATAGATGAATATAGAAACAGAATATATACAGGAATAAAATAGAATGTTTTTTGAACCATTCAAATTGGTTCATCCGTGCGCCCGTAATCGTTGACAAAACTTTGTCTTCACAGGCATACATTTTTTTCTGAAGTATGCCAAAATGTTCAGAAACCTCTGAAACGTGAAGATATGCAAAAATTTTCATTTTCGATTTTTGGCCCACTACTATAACTTACCCTACGGGAAGTTAAAAAGATATGACGATTTCCCTGTTGTCAAAGTGCAGGACGTACATACTACAGTCAAGAAGTGTCCTTTATATTTGATGTGTATGTCCCAAACTAAAATCTTGTCCTCGTCGTCGTCAGTGGTGTAGTGATGTGTTTGGGTTTTGGGTTTTGGGTGGTATCGAATAAGTTTTGTCACGTAATCATAGTGCGCGCCGGTGTGGCCTTTCCGCCTCGTCCCGTGTTCGGATTTGCGAATAACATTGATTTAATATTCATACTCTATCGTCGGTTTAGTTGATTAGGAACCGGATCCGGCAATCCGGCAGCCGGCAAACCGGCAACTGGCGAACCCATTTGTTATTCAGAAGATCGCATTGCTTTATCATATGATCAACTTAGATAACGAGACCGACGGGGAAGACAAACGCCAACCGGAGGGAAAGAGTCTGAGTGGGTTAGGATACAATATTCCCGAATGCGGGACTGTGTGACCAACATATAATTGTTTAATAAACACTATGTGGTCTCGTAAGCGCACGTATAAATAAAATTCGAGTGTCTGCTTGTAATATTGAAATAACAGTTCCGAACAAAATCGGAAATAAATAAAATATCTTCAATATCTACGAGTAAATAGTTCAACACTACTCACAATGAAACAATTATTAGAATAAACTATAGTGGGGCGCTTGGCATCATGCCTTAAGGCAAATTCCTGGAACTTCCCGTACCGTAATAAAATATTCGAACAATTTTAAACGTTTTCAAATATATTATTACAAATGTAACTGTAACTTCATTATTTTTGCTATCTTGTTATATCTGAGCAAATCAAATGTAAATCATAAATCAATTTATCTCCTATCATCTATTAACAATCGTCATTTCATTTCGAATTTAATTTCAATAAAAAGAAAAATAGTCGCCTAATTTACACAAAATTGAAAAGGTGATCCCTTATAGTTACAGTCTAAACGCATTTGCAAATATTTCTGTGCGACATTTTCACTTGTACTGTGCTTAGCTTGGCGGCATTTCCACATTTTTTAATAGTTTTCGTTTTCACAAAATTGGAAAAGTGCCACAGTACATAAACAGTCTGAACGCACTTGGGTAAACATTAGTTTATTATTTATTAATCCAAAATTACAAAAATATTTTTTGAAAAAAAAATTAGAAACAAAAATTTTTTTCCAAAAGCAATTATTTTGTTGAAACAAGCAGAAAGTTCTTTGAATCTTTTAAATCAGACGCTTAGTTCTCTCAAAAAGTGCAATTTTTTTAACATTTAGCTCTGTATCTCCGAAACCGCTGGGCCTACCTCTGCCAAAAACTAATAACCACTTTTGCCCGTCATTACGAAAGAAGGTTCTATGGATCATACAAATCGGATGATCCGTTCCCTCAAAAACTTGATTTCTATTTTCTGCACTTCTTGCTCCATATCTCCGTAACGGCTGAAACTACCTTTGCTAAAAACTAATCAGTACATCTCCCTATCAATTGAAATCGAATATTTTTTAAACCATTCAAATCGGTTGATCCGTGCGCCCGAAAACCTGGACGGAAAAATGCGGACACACAAAACACACACGCACACACACTCATCCATATTTTCTTAAGTATGCCAAAATGTTCATAAACCTTCAAAACGTCGAGAAATGCAAAAATTTTCATTTTCGATTTTCGGCCCATTACTATAACTACCCTACGGGAAGTTAATAATCAAACTAATCAATTTCATAACATTAGCAAAGGCAAACTTACTCAATAATATAATAATATTAATAATAATATCAACAAAAACTTTTTAAATACTTGAAGTATAAAATTCTTAAATAGAAAAGATGATAAAGAAAAATTAGAATAAAATTATTTATTAAGTAAGTTCTGTGGGTTGTTCTTGGTGACTTTTGGCAAGTCAGACCCTCTCACCGCGTTAAGGTGACAACCCTTCGAGAGGGAGGAATGGAAAAGGGAAATGGTATAAGGTTTTAAGGGTTTAAGGGTATGAGGGTATAGGGGTAATCAACTCAAATACTCGATTCACAAATATTGCCTAGTTAGGAAAAGTGAGTCCTGGAGGACAGCCAGCTACCTCTGACCACCAATGTCACTAGTCCGCCAAGTACACCACACTTATTGGCCACATGTATACCAGGAATAAGGAAAGGTTTATTATAAATGGAAATAAAGGTTAAATGTTATGAAACGAATTAGAAAAAAATCCTACGCCTATCAACCTAATATAATGATGAAAAAGTTCCTAATTTTGTTTTAATAAACGAATACTTTATGCCTAACGAATATATAATACACGAATATATTTAGAAAAAACAATTGCATATAAAGAGATTAAAGGTGTATCCGAAGAATAATAAAACATTGTATGCACATAATGAACAAATAAAATATGTCTCACATGTTGAAGAAAAAGAAATCTTACCTTTTGAGCTCGGAACCGCGTGAGCCCTGTAAAGAAAATAAGAAATATTAGACTGATTTCAAAAGTGATTTGATTAACTTAATTATTTTTTATTTACTATTTATTACATACCTCTGTTCAAAAGAACTCCAGATGTTTTTCCCTTTTGGCCTTTGCTGGCAACATAAAATCTCTCCATATAATGAAAAAATATAAATTCAAACTTGTTAATTTCAAAAAATGTATACATTCTCTCTATTCTATCAAGCCCTGAAAGAAAACAATATCAGGCTGATTGCAAAATTGATTGCCTTCTATAATTTTTATATAGTATTACATACCTTTATTCAAAACAACTCCGGATATTTCTTTCTTTTACATATGCTTTTACAAACCCAGGCCATTGTTTGCTGGCAACAGAAAATCTTTCTCTCTATAATAAAAAATATAGGTTAGAATTTGTTGTTAATTTTGTTGAACTTTATCCATTTTCTAAATAACTTACCTTTTTCTTGTAAATTCGAGCAGCAAATAACGTTTGCTCATATAGTGCTGAAATATTAAAAAATCGGTTTCTAAACCGTTAGGTGAAAAGAGGTAATAATTTTAGACCTGAAGTAGGTATAAATGACAAATGTAGAAAAGTGCGGTTTTTGAACCGTCAAGTAAAAAAACAAATAAGCAATAAGATCTGAAACTATGAAAATTTTCGTATTGAAATTGGTAGGGAAAAAATATAGAAATGTCGATGTTCAAAGCCGGTATAGAAAAGAAAAAAGCTGACTCGAAAAGGTGTTTCGGGTTTCTCAATTGTTTCCCTGAACGATATCGCCTTTCCCTCGCGGTACTTGTTCACTATATGATGTGGTGACATTTAGCCTTAGATGGAATTTACCACCATTAGAGCTGCATTTTCATGCAAACTCGACTCATTAGAGAGACTTGACCTTAGAGATCGGTTCCTCTCGAACACTACATTTCCCCTGGGGGGATTCAGTGCCGGGCTGTTCCCTGTTCGCTCGCCGCTACTGAGGGAATCCTTTTTAGTTTCTTGTCTAAAGACAACTGCCTTGTTGAGGTCGTCATACGTTCTTTGTGGAACGCACTTGAATTGTATCGACGAGGAACCTTCGAATCGCCCATTGCTGGACTGGTTCACACGTTCAATAAATTATTTAAGAGCACGCGCATTTAAAATGCACGAAACTCCATCATTCGCTGACAAACCAATTAAGGGATGCAGCAGTCTGGTAAGTGAAACGACACTCAGGCAGCAGTCGGTCCGGGAACATTATCCTCTGACCTCAATTTGCGTTCGATATGTCGATTTTTTCATCGACCCACATCATGTCAAGTGATCCATCGTTCAGGGCATTCGTTGAGATTCGTTGAGACCTGAAATAACGCAAAACCCCACCAGACGTTGGCGAGCCGCGACAGAAGCGACGCATTACAGGCAAACACCTGTCCGGTAAAGTAAAACGATTATTCAGGCAGCAGAAGGGAAAAAATCACAAACACAAATGCAAAACTCCACCAGACGCCGGCAAGCCGATTAGAGCAGAGCCCATTAAGGCAAACACTTGCCCGGTAAAAGTAAAGCCAAGTGAAGTGAATGTCGGGCAGAAGAGAAAAACAATTCAGGACCTGAAATAGGAAAAAAGGAAAAAAAATGTAGAACGTAGAGGAGAACAAATCCTAAAATAGACGAATAAAAAATTTTGTACCGAAATTGGTAAAGAGAGGTAAAGAGAAAAATAGAGATTTCGGTATTGAAACCGTTAAGTGGAGGAGGAAGCAAAAAATTAAGTTGAGAGGACATAGCCTCAGAGCTGAAAAAAAAATAAATAGAGATTTCGGTATTGAAACCGTTAAGTGGAGGAGGAAGCTAAAAATTAAGTTGAGAGGACATAGCCTCAGAGCTGAAAAAAAATAAATAGAGATTTCGGTATTGAAACCGTTAAGTGAAAGAGGAAGCAAAAAATTAAGTTGAGAGGACATAGCCTCAGAGCTGAAAAAAAATAAATAGAGATTTCGGTATTGAAACCGTTAATTGAAAGAGGAAGCAAAAAATTAAGTTGAGAGGACATAGCCTCAGAGCTGAAAAAAAATAAATAGAGATTTCGGTATTGAAACCGTTAAGTGGAGGAGGAAGCAAAAATTAAGTTGAGAGGACATAGCCTCAGAGCTGAAAAAAAATAAATAGAGATTTCGGTATTGAAACCGTTAATTGAAAGAGGAAGCAAAAAATTAAGTTGAGAGGACATAGCCTCAGAGCTGAAAAAAAAATAAATAGAGATTTCGGTATTGAAACCGTTAAGTGGAGGAGGAAGCTAAAAATTAAGTTGAGAGGACATAGCCTCAGAGCTGAAAAAAAATAAATAGAGATTTCGGTATTGAAACCGTTAAGTGGAGGAGGAAGCAAAAATTAAGTTGAGAGGACATAGCCTCAGAGCTGAAAAAAAATAAATAGAGATTTCGGTATTGAAACCGTTAAGTGGAGGAGGAAGCTAAAAATTAAGTTGAGAGGACATAGCCTCAGAGCTGAAAAAAAATAAATAGAGATTTCGGTATTGAAACCGTTAAGTGGAGGAGGAAGCTAAAAATTAAGTTGAGAGGACATAGCCTCAGAGCTGAAAAAAAATAAATAGAGATTTCGGTATTGAAACCGTTAAGTGAAGAGGAAGCAAAAAATTAAGTTGAGAGGACATAGCCTCAGAGCTGAAAAAAAAATAAATAGAGATTTCGGTATTGAAACCGTTAAGTGGAGGAGGAAGCAAAAAATTAAGTTGAGAGGACATAGCCTCAGAGCTGAAAAAAAAATAAATAGAGATTTCGGTATTGAAACCGTTAAGTGGAAGAGGAAGCAAAAAATTAAGTTGAGAGGACATAGCCTCAGAGCTGAAAAAAAAATAAATAGAGATTTCGGTATTGAAACCGTTAAGTGGAGGAGGAAGCAAAAAATTAAGTTGAGAGGACATAGCCTCAAAGCTGAAAAAAAATAAATAGAGATTTCGGTATTGAAACCGTTAAGTGGAGGAGGAAGCAAAAAATTAAGTTGAGAGGACATAGCCTCAAGCTGAAAAAAAATAAATAGAGATTTCGGTATTGAAACCGTTAAGTGGAAGAGGAAGCAAAAAATTAAGTTGAGAGGACATAGCCTCAGAGCTGAAAAAAAATAAATAGAGATTTCGGTATTGAAACCGTTAAGTGGAAGAGGAAGCAAAAAATTAAGTTGAGAGGACATAGCCTCAGAGCTGAAAAAAAATAAATAGAGATTTCGGTATTGAAACCGTTAAGTGGAGGAGGAAGCAAAAAATTAAGTTGAGAGGACATAGCCTCAGAGCTGAAAAAAAAATAAATAGAGATTTCGGTATTGAAACCGTTAAGTGGAGGAGGAAGCTAAAAATTAAGTTGAGAGGACATAGCCTCAGAGCTGAAAAAAAATAAATAGAGATTTCGGTATTGAAACCGTTAATTGAAAGAGGAAGCAAAAAATTAAGTTGAGAGGACATAGCCTCAGAGCTGAAAAAAAAATAAATAGAGATTTCGGTATTGAAACCGTTAAGTGGAGGAGGAAGCAAAAAATTAAGTTGAGAGGACATAGCCTCAGAGCTGAAAAAAAATAAATAGAGATTTCGGTATTGAAACCGTTAAGTGGGAGGAAGCAAGCAAAAAATTAAGTTGAGAGGACATAGCCTCAGAGCTGAAAAAAAATAAATAGAGATTTCGGTATTGAAACCGTTAAGTGGAGGAGGAAGCAAAAAAAGTTGAGAGGACATAGCCTCAGAGCTGAAAAAAAATAAATAGAGATTTCGGTATTGAAACCGTTAATTGAAAGAGGAAGCAAAAAATTAAGTTGAGAGGACATAGCCTCAGAGCTGAAAAAAAATAAATAGAGATTTCGGTATTGAAACCGTTAAGTGGAGGAGGAAGCAAAAAATTAAGTTGAGAGGACATAGCCTCAGAGCTGAAAAAAAATAAATAGAGATTTCGGTATTGAAACCGTTAAGTGGAGGAGGAAGCAAAAATTAAGTTGAGAGGACATAGCCTCAGAGCTGAAAAAAAATAAATAGAGATTTCGGTATTGAAACCGTTAAGTGGAGGAGGAAGCAAAAAATTAAGTTGAGAGGACATAGCCTCAGAGCTGAAAAAAAATAAATAGAGATTCCGGTATTGAAACCGTTAAGTGGAGGAGGAAGCAAAAAATTAAGTTGAGAGGACATAGCCTCAGAGCTGAAAAAAAATAAATAGAGATTTCGGTATTGAAACCGTTAAGTGGAGGAGGAAGCAAAAAATTAAGTTGAGAGGACATAGCCTCAGAGCTGAAAAAAAATAAATAGAGATTTCGGTATTGAAACCGTTAAGTGAAGAGGAAGCAAAAAATTAAGTTGAGAGGACATAGCCTCAGAGCTGAAAAAAAATAAATAGAGATTTCGGTATTGAAACCGTTAAGTGGAGGAGGAAGCAAAAATTAAGTTGAGAGGACATAGCCTCAGAGCTGAAAAAAAATAAATAGAGATTCGGTATTGAAACCGTTAAGTGGAGGAGGAAGCAAAAATTAAGTTGAGAGGACATAGCCTCAGAGCTGAAAAAAAAATAAAGAGATTTCGGTATTGAAACCGTTAAGTGGAGGAGGAAGCTAAAAATTAAGTTGAGAGGACATAGCCTCAGAGCTGAAAAAAAATAAATAGAGATTTCGGTATTGAAACCGTTAAGTGGAGGAGGAAGCTAAAAATTAAGTTGAGAGGACATAGCCTCAGAGCTGAAAAAAAAATAAATAGAGATTTCGGTATTGAAACCGTTAAGTGGAGGAGGAAGCTAAAAATTAAGTTGAGAGGACATAGCCTCAGAGCTGAAAAAAAATAAATAGAGATTTCGGTATTGAAACCGTTAAGTGGAGGAGGAAGCTAAAAATTAAGTTGAGAGGACATAGCCTCAGAGCTGAAAAAAAAAAATAGAGATTTCGGTATTGAAACCGTTAAGTGGAGGAGGAAGCAAAAATTAAGTTGAGAGGACATAGCCTCAGAGCTGAAAAAAAAAAAAATAGAGATTTCGGTATTGAAACCGTTAAGTGGAGGAGGAAGCAAAAAAAGTTGAGAGGACATAGCCTCAGAGCTGAAAAAAAATAAATAGAGATTTCGGTATTGAAACCGTTAAGTGGAGGAGGAAGCAAAAAATTAAGTTGAGAGGACATAGCCTCAGAGCTGAAAAAAAATAATAGAGATTTCGGTATTGAAACCGTTAAGTGGAGGAGGAAGCAAAAAATTAAGTTGAGAGGACATAGCCTCAGAGCTGAAAAAAAATAAATAGAGATTTCGGTATTGAAACCGTTAAGTGGAGGAGGAAGCAAAAATTAGTTGAGAGGACATAGCCTCAGAGCTGAAAAAAAAATATAATAGAGATTTCGGTATTGAAACCGTTAAGTGGAGGAGGAAGCAAAAAATTAAGTTGAGAGGACATAGCCTCAGAGCTGAAAAAAAAATAAATAGAGATTTCGGTATTGAAACCGTTAAGTGGAGAGGAAGCTAAAAATTAAGTTGAGAGGACATAGCCTCAGAGCTGAAAAAAAAATAAATAGAGATTTCGGTATTGAAACCGTTAAGTGGAGGAGGAAGCTAAAATTAAGTTGAGAGGACATAGCCTCAGAGCTGAAAAAAAATAAATAGAGATTTCGGTATTGAAACCGTTAGTGGAGAGGAAGCAAAAAATTAAGTTGAGAGGACATAGCCTCAGAGCTGAAAAAAATAAATAGAGA
>NW_020537758.1:9485679-9503138 GCF_003426905.1 Ctenocephalides felis | reverse complement strand
ATTTTTGTAATACTTTTAACCATTAAGACTTGAAAAAGTAAAAAGCTGAAATAGGTAAGACTGAAATATGGGAAAGTTTGGTGTGGAAACCGTTAAGTGAAAACAAGGAAAAAAATAAAGATATTAAACCGGTAACTGAAAAGAGAAAAATAAATAGAAATATTGGTTTTCAAACCAGTAAAAAAGGATAAAATACATCAAAGTCGGTTTTCAAACCGGTATAAAAACGGAAAAAAGACTAGATGAAAATAAAATTCGGTATTTAACCGTAACTGAAAAGGAAAAAATAAAATAAAATAAATAAAAAATAAACACTGTCGGTGTTCAAACCGGTATAAAAAGAAAATGCTTAAAGAGGTGTTTGGGTTTCTCAATTGTTTCCCTGAACGATATCGCCTTTCCCTCGCGGTACTTGTTCACTATATGATGTGGTGACATTTAGCCTTAGATGGAATTTACCACCATTAGAGCTGCATTTTCATGCAAACTCGACTCATTAGAGAGACTTGACCTTAGAGATCGGTTCCTCTCGAACACTACATTTCCCCTGGGGATTCAGTGCCGGGCTGTTCCCTGTTCGCTCGCCGCTACTGAGGGAATCCTTTTTAGTTTCTTGTCTAAAGACAACTGCCTTGTTGAGGTCGTCATACGTTCTTTGTGGAACGCACTTGAATTGTATCGACGAGGAACCTTCGAATCGCCCATTGCTGGACTGGTTCACACGTTCAATAAATTATTTAAGAGCACGCGCATTTAAAATGCACGAAACTCCATCATTCGCTGACAAACCAATTAAGGGATGCAGCAGTCTGGTAAGTGAAACGACACTCAGGCAGCAGTCGGTCCGGGAACATTATCCTCTGACCTCAATTTGCGTTCGATATGTCGATTTTTTTCATCGACCCACATCATGTCAAGTGATCCATCGTTCAGGGCATTCGTTGAGATTCGTTGAGACCTGAAATAACGCAAAACCCCACCAGACGTTGGCGAGCCGCGACAGAAGCGACGCATTACAGGCAAACACCTGTCCGGTAAAGTAAAACGATTATTCAGGCAGCAGAAGGGAAAAAATCACAAACACAAATGCAAAACTCCACCAGACGCCGGCAAGCCGATTAGAGCAGAGCCCATTAAGGCAAACACTTGCCCGGTAAAAGTAAAGCCAAGTGAAGTGAATGTCGGGCAGAAGAGAAAAACAATTCAAGACCTGAAATAGGCGGCAGAAATGAAATACATAGAAAAGTTGGGTGTTGAAACCGTTAATAATAGATGTGGAAATTTAGTACAATTTACTGATTAAAACAATGCAATAGCAATGAATAAAAGTTAGAAATATTTGATATTGAGTAAGTTGAAAAATAAACGAAATTCAAATATAAAAATTGGCTCAAATTATGTGGGTTGTTCTTGGTAACTTTTGGTTAGTTAGACCCCCCCACCGCGTTAAGGTGACAACCCATCGAGGGGGATTAAATAATTCATGAGGGACAAAGTGATGAAAGAAATTGCAATGATAGGAACTTTAGGCAATGACAATGACAAATTAGTTGACTATTTAGGAGAAGTTCAGGTATAGCCGAGATGGGGTTGGCGGCTACTAGATGGCGCTGATATATAAATGATGACAAAAGATTAACGAATATATTATATAATAGATTCCAGTAGAAGTTGTAGAAACAACAAGAGACCATACATATACAGAAACTCGAATACAGAGACAAATAGTGTAATAGAGATTGTAGTTAGAGTTAAAAAAAGTCATAGAGTGAGAATTATATTATATAACGAATAAAATGTTTTCGGATATCCATCCAATAATTGAAAGAATTAAATAAGAGAAATGTAAATTTTCATTATAATAGCATAAGTTTCGAATATCAATTTGACTAATCTTTACTGCATACAAATAATCAATTCAAAACTCAAAAACAAGAACACTAATTAATATAACACGTATAGTTATTTATGAAAAAAACATACAATATTAAAATAAAATTAAAAAAATATATATAAAGATACTTGTGATCGTATCATGGTAAATGTTTGAATCAAATTTTCAAATGTTTTCAAAAGTTTGATTCAAATGTTTGCCATGATTTGGTCACAAGTACTTTCATAAATTTTATTTAATTTATTTGAATACTGAATTTTTTATATATATATATATATATATATATATATATATAACTATGTATTATATTAATTAGTGTTCTCATCACCCCTTTGTTTTGATTTGATTATTTGTATGCATTGAAGATGTGTCAAATCGAAACTCGAAACCTATTCTATTATAATAAAGATTTACATTTTTCATTATTGAATTCTCTAAATTGTTGCAAAAAATGCCCAAAAACCTTTCATCGTATATCTTTAAATACCTGAAAACACATGTGTGTATATATACATACATATATACATATATATATACACATATAAACATAAATAAATACATAAGCATATACATAAAAATGATAAAAACTAAATAAAAATATCCTAGCTATTTCAATGTAAATAAAACAAATTCAACAAGTAACAATGCCACACGATCGAATGAAGAACTCTCTGCAACATCGAAATAAATAAAAACCAAAAACGCCACAAAGAAACCAACCAAAAAATGACAAAAACCAGAAAAAAACAAGAAAATAATTGCACATCAGCCCTACATAAAAATCATCGTCATAGGCTATGAAAATTATTTATTTATTTCAGTGAAAAAATAAATAATATAACTCCATAAGTTGAAAATAAAAAAATCCTACCTTTGCAGCATCTTCGCCCATTCTCTTCAATATTATAAATATCTGCAAAATCTGCATCTCTCTGCAAACTAGAAGTGATGTGGGCTCGAAGTGATAAGATCATATCAAAGTGATAAGATCATATCAAAATCTGAAAATAATGAAAAATATAACATTAGATTTGATGGAAAATAATAACTATTTATATATTTATTATAATTTTATATTAATTAAGTCATATAAAATAATAAATAGATGA
The DNA here is from genome assembly GCF_003426905.1 of Ctenocephalides felis. Taxonomy (NCBI): domain Eukaryota; kingdom Metazoa; phylum Arthropoda; class Insecta; order Siphonaptera; family Pulicidae; genus Ctenocephalides; species Ctenocephalides felis. The sequence goes on along the minus strand of NW_020537758.1, from coordinate 9,500,135 downwards.
TGGAATTATGTCATTATATCTTTATTTTAAAAAAATATTCATCTAGATGATATGAAATAATTCCATTTTATATTTATTGTTTTATGTAACTTGAAAATAATATGTAAAAAAAAATATAAGTATAATTATTGAATAAATAGGTATTTATAATTATTGAATAAATAATAATTTAAGTATTTAAATCAATTAGCAATGGTTTGCAGATGAACTGAAGTTACAACGGACGCCATCTTGTTTTGCAAATGCGCCGCTAGATGGCTTGTTAATAGTTTGCAGAAAATTTGCAAATAATAAAATATTAAAACAATATGAAATTTTATACGAAAATGAATCAAATTTGTGAAATACAAATGATTTATATTGGGTTTTAGCGTTGCAAATACGATTGTAATGTTAAAAAGGCGTTTCAAACTTTGGTCAATTGACAGTTGACGCCGTTTTGTTTCGGTTCAAGACCGAAGAATTTTTCGTTGCTTTTTTGCAAAAAATAACTGTACAGGTGCAGTTTTTTTAATGTAAATGGATACATTAGGTCAAAGTTTATTGAATTTTCATCAATAATACGCCGTGAAAACGGTTATATTATTTAAAACAGGACAAAACCACCGTTGGTGATTATGGCCGCCATCTTGGATTTTGCAAATGTCACAAAATTTGAATAGCGAAAAAACGCAAAAATCTCAATAAATATTATGTAAAAGTGCAATAATAATAAATAATATGTGATAAATTTATTGCAAATCAACAACAAAGCACGCCTACGATATTTTTACAGATGTAAACATTGTTTACAAATCAGTACCAGACGGTGTCACTTGTTGTGCGAATAAAACTTAATAATTAAGCAAAATTATAAAGAATAAAAGTTCTTACCTTTAATATGTGTAAACTGCATGCCGGAACACACTTTATAACACTTTATAAACACTACTTGGTTGTAAAATAATTATTGTTCATTTTGATCACTTATTGTACTTGCACTACGAGATGTTCACTGTTCGGGAGCTGACGCACTAATGAGCTGCGCGTTAATTAGCACCGCCTTATATATGCTGGTTGGAGGCTACTCGCGGTGGCGCTCCCGTGGGTGAAAGAGCCTCCGGAAGAAAACATAACCCCTGTCTCAAACTTGTTAATTATTGGGATTTAAATCAAACTTCATGAGTAAAACCTCATATATATGTTGAAAACTATAAAAAACTTAATTACAATCACTAATTAAGCTCTATTCGTTAGTAATTAACTTACTAATTAAGCACTATTCGTTAGTAATTAATCACTGCACAACAATCAATTGTATGGATTCAAAGTAAACAGAAACAAGCAATTTAAAATAAATTCGTTAAAACCACACAATGACACTATGTAGAAATGATTAAAAACAATATGCTTGGCACAATAACTTTGCAATACAATTTTGGCAACCGATTTCCACACATTTTTTTACAAATTTGAATTTGTATAAATATATAACCACAAAATTTTTGTTATTCTTTCAGTTTTATACGTCAAAATTAAATTCATGTAAACTGATAGCAGTGAAGTGTGCCACATAATTGAAACTATGCAAAACATCTTATTCTTTATTGTGTTCGTATCAAAACTGCAAATATTTCAATAAATACATCAAGATATGATAAATACCGATTAAAATGTAAGTATAAACTGTTAAAACATTATTGTAATCATATTTATATAAACTTTGTGTAAACTTGTGTAATTGTTTTTCACAAGTCTTATCAGTCAAATGTCATGTCAGTTCAACTACCATTTTTATTAATAATTCTGTATTTATTTTTGATTTTGTTTAATGATTATTTATAGTACAGAAATCTGTTACATTAATACAGTGACTATATTAACAATTACTTAATTCATCTGAAAACATTTTGTATATATTAGACCCTACAGTAAGACAACTGAAGGTTTCTCTATATTTGCATAATTATTAATAATAAGAATAACTACACAGAATGTATAATCAAATCATGATTGTTTAGGGTGTAATGGAGGATTTGTGGAGATATTTGGATTGCTCTACTCATTCAAGACAATATAACCTTGTTGTGGAAATGTCGAAGGGCACACTTTTAAATGCAAATAAAATGTATACTATAATAAATATATAAATAAATTGTTCACTTTAAGATGACTGCCTGTATATACTAAATTATATTCTAACACTTTACTCAAGTTTATTATGATTTTATCAATCAGTCAGGAGAAATATCATAAGAGGTAATTATTCTCGATTGTTAACCTAATTTATTAATGTTGCACAGAATTTTAGTTGGAAAATAATCACAAATCAAGTCGACTTTTATCTGTAATGCAACTATCGGTTTCTCTATAATTATATAATTAGAATGGCTACACAGTAAATGTATAAACAAATTATGATTCTTTAGGTTTTAATGGAGGATTTGTGGAAATATTTGGATTAATCTACTCAATCAGAACAATATAACCTTGTTATAAAGATGACGAAGGGCACACATTGCAATCGCAAATAAAATGGATACTAAGTTCACTTAAAGATGACTGCCTGTATATAATGGATTATATTCTAATACTTACAGATTCTTTCCTCAATTTCAAAATTTTAGTTTGGTATGATAATTTCCAGCAATTTGCCTCAAGGCACGATGCCATACACCACTAATTTTTAATGAAAACTGATATCACTAATGCTAGATATCAGTTGTGCCTAGTGTAGGATTAGAACTCGAACCTTTATGGTTGCAAGGCCATGGTTCTTACTGTAATAATTTATTTCAAATGTATGTAATTCACTTTTGGATTTATTTTTGTTAGTAATATTTGAATAGATATTATATATGAATTCGATAAAGATATATTTTCTAAAGTGATCTTTAAGACTTTCAGTCCATTTCCAAATTGCTCTATAAATTAACAGTGATATATATAATTAACATTATATTATATACATTGATGTAATAAAACTCAATGGCAATTTATTACAATATCTTTAATGTGTTAAATTTATTTTTAGATTCATCATTTTACTAGAAAGATTTTATCTTGTGCAGCAACAAACTTTATTTTTAAATAAAGATAATGTGAAAGCATTTTGGACAAATTCATAAAGTTTCAGCATTTTATTTAAAATACAAAAGGTAAATACATACATTTGTCCTCACTAGATAAATTTATATTTTTGGTAACCAAATGCAAGTTTTCTCATGAATTTAACACTATATAAACCAACAGTTAGATAAATTGTTGCAATAAATATAAATATACTTTAATTCTAGATAATAGATTTCATCATGTGCTACAATTTATTGCAAATTGTTTACACTTTACATTTTAATATAAAAGATTTGGCAAAAACTCTACAAATAATTTTAGAAAACTAATTAGAATACTATAGACACCTTTTGGTATGAAAATACTAGATAAATAAACTTATGTACTCGAGTACAAAAAGTGATCACTTGATGAATATAAAATTTACACAAGTACTTTCTGTTAATTTTGAGAATATTAAATCATTTTAGCAAAAAAATTTAGTAGCATTTTATTATATATAATGTCTCCAAATGTATATGATTTATTTTTAGATTTACATCCCAAATTATCTGATAGAAATCTTCACGGGCATAAATTTACAGAAAATTTGTTGAATCTTATATTTAATTGAAGATAAAGGCAAAATCTCTACAAATTATTATAAAAGTATATTATGAGAGTTTCAATATTATTTTGGCAATATAAATTGTAAGTAAGTATATCAACATTTTTGTTAAAATAAATGTATAGACAACAAATTCACAACTTTTTTAACATTTTGAGACCATTCCAAAAATTAAAAGTTTGTATACAAGTATATTAACAAAAATAATTTTAAATCGATACTTTTATTACTAAATATTTGTACATGTTTCAAAAGTTATAACTGGTATAAATATTAGTATACTAATATTTATACCAGTTATAATTTATATATATTAAGTGGTAAATCTCAAGAAAATCATATGGAGACATTTATATTATTAATACTTGAACAAATTCATATTTTTCATATAAGCATTTAATTATAATGATAAAGCAAACGAAATTATTAATAATTGTGCAATAATTGTTAAAATATATTGTATCTAATTTATTTTCATATTGATCATTTAACAGAGAACTTCAAGTACAAAAATTTGCAGCAAATTTCTTAAACTACATATAAATTTATATTTGAAGAAATATAATAAGATAAATTTATTACAATATCTATAAATTATCATCAGTATTTTGTATACAATTTAATTGCAAAATTTTTATATATTGATATTATATAATATAGAGATCAAACACAAAATATTTTCATCACATATGGATATTATTTCATTTTTTAGTTTTGCTAAAAATATATCAAATTCCTTATTACAAATTTTAATTTTAACTCTTTATCTAAATTTTATTTATATTATTATTATTTTGTATCATTTTACTGTTTTTTTTTTAAATTCAGTGCATATATTTTTAGAACTCTTTTTTTAATTTTTTATTTTATACCATAAGAATCTTTCTAATATTTTTTATTTGTTTTTAGATTCATTAAATTAATAATTTGTCTGATGGAACTTATTATTGTGATAAACAACATCTTTATATAATAATTTACTGCAAAGTTAAAGGAAATAGAAAACCAAATGATACAAATTTACCAGGATTTTATAAATATAGAAAAATGTTTAAATTGAATTCAGGAGAAAATAAATAAATAAATAAATATATATATATATATATATATATATATATAAAAATTATTAGGTATGTATTATAATAAAAAATATTATTTATAGAACTTAAATAGAACAGAAATAAATCAATACATATACACTAAATTTTATGGGTACTTTTCCAAAATAAATATTACAATTTAAAAATTTTACAAGAAAATTAATTAATTCTAATATTAGATCTAGATAGAATAAAAAATAAGATTTACATATTACAGCTTTGTGGTACAAAATAAACATTGAGAACTTTTTTGAACTTTACTTTAAAAAATATATTTTGCAGGCTAGATTAATTTTATTCAATTTTAAAATTATTAATTTTTCTAACATAATCATTTAATAATTAAATTCATTTGGAAATCTGTTATAAAAACTTATTATTTTAATAAGCATTTCAATACAACACTTTTAATGCATGTAATATTTTTTAATGATGTTTAAATGACTTAATAATCATAAAAATATAAATTATTTAAAGTATAAATTAATCTTAATACATTTTTCTTTTGTATAAAATGGAGTCGATAAGATAATTTATAAAGAAAAAGCTCAGTCAATGCCGTTTGTAGTACAAACTTGTAATTCTAATATATTTTTCATGCATATCTCTTTTAAATGACAAATACTATTATTAACTTGGTATATTAAACAAAATTGTGAATTTTTAATAATTTACCTGAATTTTCATCATACACTTGTTCACTTTTACACGGTCTTTTTGTACACGGTTTTGATATAACACGGTTTGAAAATTGAATATTTTTAATTTTTTTACACGATTTTATTCCATTTAGCACGATTTGAAATTTTATGTACTTAATTTTTTTTTGGCAAATTTAATTTTTGCAAAGTATGTTTATATCACAAAAAAGTATTTATGAAAGAAAAAATGTGAATAGCACTAATTTAGGGGAATTCCCTTTATGTGCTTACAATAAAATTTACTGGTCAGATTTAAGTAATAACCTATTCTTTTCGTTCACAACATAGTTTTTTATTTCCTGAACTTGTCATACATTTAATTTACATTACTTTTAAGATTAGAGTGCATATCTTTTTTATCATTAATTACTATGGTTGTGAAAATAAGCATTATATATTTGATTTAGTAAAATAAACATGAATTCTTGTTCTTAAAAATTCTTGTTTTTCACTAATTTTGATAGGTTTTAGAGATTAGGAACAAATCACCCATTTTTGTATAAGATCAATGTCTTTTTTACACGTTTTTTTTTTACACGGCTTCTTCTGGAACCAATCTACCGTGTAAAAACAGACTTAGGTGTATATACATTTATAATATTATTATTATTATATATATATATATATATATATATATTTACAATATTATATATATATATTTATATTTATAAATAAATTGTTTAATGTATATTAAAATAATTTAATTTTTGTAATTATTTTTGAAATTTTTCAATTCAAATAATTCAAATAATCAGATTGGATGTCAAACTTGTCGAAAGGCATTAAATCCTGGAAAAATTCCCACTTTGTGTCAATTTAACGGGTTTGTATTTCCACCTGTATGGTGTATGGCATCGTGCCTTGAGGCAAATTGCTGGAAATTATCATACCAAACTAAAGTTTTGAAATTGAGGAAAGTATCTGTAAGTATTAGAATATAATCCATTATATACAGGCAGTCATCTTAAAGTGAACAATTTATTTATATATTTATTATAGTATACATTTTATTTGCATTTAAAAGTGTGCCCTTCGACATTTCCACAACAAGGTTATATTGTCTTGAATGAGTAGAGTAATCCAAATATCTTCACAAATCCTCCATTACACCCTAAACAATCATGATTTGATTATACATTCTGTGTAGTTATTCTTATTATTAATAATTATGCAAATATAGAGAAACCTTCAGTTGTCTTACTGTAGGGTCTAATATATACAAAATGTTTTCAGATGAATTAAGTAATTGTTAATATAGTCACTGTATTAATGTAACAGATTTCTGTACTATAAATAATCATTAAACAAAATCAAAAATAAATACAGAATTTTTAATAAAAATGGTAGTTGAACTGACATGACATTTGACTGATAAGACTTGTGAAAAACAATTACACAAGTTTACACAAAGTTTATATAAATATGATTACAATAATGTTTTAACAGTTTATACTTACATTTTAATCGGTATTTATCATATCTTGATGTATTTATTGAAATATTTGCAGTTTTGATACGAACACAATAAAGAATAAGATGTTTTGCATAGTTTCAATTATGTGGCACACTTCACTGCTATCAGTTTACATGAATTTAATTTTGACGTATAAAACTGAAAGAATAACAAAAATTTTGTGGTTATATATTTATACAAATTCAAATTTGTAAAAAAATGTGTGGAAATCGGTTGCCAAAATTGTATTGCAAAGTTATTGTGCCAAGCATATTGTTTTTAATCATTTCTACATAGTGTCATTGTGTGGTTTTAACGAATTTATTTTAAATTGCTTGTTTCTGTTTACTTTGAATCCATACAATTGATTGTTGTGCAGTGATTAATTACTAACGAATAGTGCTTAATTAGTAAGTTAATTACTAACGAATAGAGCTTAATTAGTGATTGTAATTAAGTTTTTTATAGTTTTCAACATATATATGAGGTTTTACTCATGAAGTTTGATTTAAATCCCAATAATTAACAAGTTTGAGACAGGGGTTATGTTTTCTTCCGGAGGCTCTTTCACCCACGGGAGCGCCACCGCGAGTAGCCTCCAACCAGCATATATAAGGCGGTGCTAATTAACGCGCAGCTCATTAGTGCGTCAGCTCCCGAACAGTGAACATCTCGTAGTGCAAGTACAATAAGTGATCAAAATGAACAATAATTATTTTACAACCAAGTAGTGTTTATAAAGTGTTATAAAGTGTGTTCCGGCATGCAGTTTACACATATTAAAGGTAAGAACTTTTATTCTTTATAATTTTGCTTAATTATTAAGTTTTATTCGCACAACAAGTGACACCGTCTGGTACTGATTTGTAAACAATGTTTACATCTGTAAAAATATCGTAGGCGTGCTTTGTTGTTGATTTGCAATAAATTTATCACATATTATTTATTATTATTGCACTTTTACATAATATTTATTGAGATTTTTGCGTTTTTTCGCTATTCAAATTTTGTGACATTTGCAAAATCCAAGATGGCGGCCATAATCACCAACGGTGGTTTTGTCCTGTTTTAAATAATATAACCGTTTTCACGGCGTATTATTGATGAAAATTCAATAAACTTTGACCTAATGTATCCATTTACATTAAAAAAACTGCACCTGTACAGTTATTTTTTGCAAAAAAGCAACGAAAAATTCTTCGGTCTTGAACCGAAACAAAACGGCGTCAACTGTCAATTGACCAAAGTTTGAAACGCCTTTTTAACATTACAATCGTATTTGCAACGCTAAAACCCAATATAAATCATTTGTATTTCACAAATTTGATTCATTTTCGTATAAAATTTCATATTGTTATTAATATTTATTATTTGCAAATTTTCTGCAAACTATTAACAAGCCATCTAGCGGCGCATTTGCAAAACAAGATGGCGTCCGTGTAACTTCAGTTCATCTGCAAACCATTGCTAATTGATTTAAATACTTAAATTATTATTTATTCAATAATTATAAATACCTATTTATTCAATAATTATACTTATATTTTTTTTTTACATATTATTTTCAAGTTACATAAAACAATAAATATAAAATGGAATTATTTCATATCATCTAGATGAATATTTTTTTTAAAATAAAGATATAATGACATAATTCCATCATCTATTTATTATTTTATATGACTTAATTAATATAAAATTATAATAAATATATAAATAGTTATTATTTTCCATCAAATCTAATGTTATATTTTTCATTATTTTCAGATTTTGATATGATCTTATCACTTTGATATGATCTTATCACTTCGAGCCCACATCACTTCTAGTTTGCAGAGAGATGCAGATTTTGCAGATATTTATAATATTGAAGAGAATGGGCGAAGATGCTGCAAAGGTAGGATTTTTTTTATTTTCAACATTTTTTCACTGAAATAAATAAATAATTTTCATAGCCTATGACGATGATTTTTATGTAGGGCTGATGTGCAATTATTTTCTTGTTTTTTTTTCTGGTTTTTGTCATTTTTTGGTTGGTTTCTTTGTGGCGTTTTTGGTTTTTATTTATTTCGATGTTGCAGAGAGTTCTTCATTCGATCGTGTGGCATTGTTACTTGTTGAATTTGTTTTATTTACATTGAAATAGCTAGGATATTTTTATTTAGTTTTTATCATTTTTATGTATATGCTTATGTATTTATTTATGTTTATATGTGTATATATATATATGTATATATGTATGTATATATACACACATGTGTTTTCAGGTATTTAAAGATATACGATGAAAGGTTTTTGGGCATTTTTTGCAACAATTTAGAGAATTCAATAATGAAAAATGTAAATCTTTATTATAATAGAATAGGTTTCGAGTTTCGATTTGACACATCTTCAATGCATACAAATAATCAAATCAAAACAAAGGGGTGATGAGAACACTAATTAATATAATACATAGTTATATATATATATATATATATATAAAAATTCAGTATTCAAATAAATTAAATAAAATTTATGAAAGTACTTGTGACCAAATCATGGCAAACATTTGAATCAAAATTTTGAAAACATTTGAAAATTTGATTCAAACATTTACCATGATACGATCACAAGTATCTTTATATATATTTTTTTAATTTTATTTTAATATTGTATGTTTTTTTCATAAATAACTATACGTGTTATATTAATTAGTGTTCTTGTTTTTGAGTTTTGAATTGATTATTTGTATGCAGTAAAGATTAGTCAAATTGATATTCGAAACTTATGCTATTATAATGAAAATTTACATTTCTCTTATTTAATTCTTTCAATTATTGGATGGATATCCGAAAACATTTTATTCGTTATATAATATATATTCTCACTCTATGACTTTTTTTTAACTCTAACTACAATCTCTATTACACTATTTGTCTCTGTATTCGAGTTTCTGTATATGTATGGTCTCTTGTTGTTTCTACAACTTCTACTGGAATCTATTATATAATATATTCGTTAATCTTTTGTCATCATTTATATATCAGCGCCATCTAGTCGCCGCCAACCCCATCTCGGCTATATCTGAACTTCTCCTAAATAGTCAACTAATTTGTCATTGTCATTGCCTAAAGTTCCTATCATTGCAATTTCTTTCATCACTTTGTCCCTCATGAATTATTTAATCCCCCTCGATGGGTTGTCACCTTAACGCGGTGGGGGGGTCTAACTAACCAAAAGTTACCAAGAACAACCCACATAATTTGAGCCAATTTTTATATTTGAATTTCGTTTATTTTTCAACTTACTCAATATCAAATATTTCTAACTTTTATTCATTGCTATTGCATTGTTTTAATCAGTAAATTGTACTAAATTTCCACATCTATTATTAACGGTTTCAACACCCAACTTTTCTATGTATTTCATTTCTGCCGCCTATTTCAGGTCTTGAATTGTTTTTCTCTTCTGCCCGACATTCACTTCACTTGGCTTTACTTTACCGGGCAAGTGTTTGCCTTAATGGGCTCTGCTCTAATCGGCTTGCCGGCGTCTGGTGGAGTTTGCATTTGTGTTTGTGATTTTTTCCCTTCTGCTGCCTGAATAATCGTTTTACTTTACCGGACAGGTGTTGCCTGTAATGCGTCGCTTCTGTCGCGGCTCGCCAACGTCTGGTGGGGTTTTGCGTTATTTCAGGTCTCAACGAATCTCAACGAATGCCCTGAACGATGGATCACTTGACATGATGTGGGTCGATGAAAAAATCGACATATCGAACGCAAATTGAGGTCAGAGGATAATGTTCCCGGACCGACTGCTGCCTGAGTGTCGTTTCACTTACCAGACTGCTGCATCCCTTAATTGGTTTGTCAGCGAATGATGGAGTTTCGTGCATTTTAAATGCGCGTGCTCTTAAATAATTTATTGAACGTGTGAACCAGTCCAGCAATGGGCGATTCGAAGGTTCCTCGTCGATACAATTCAAGTGCGTTCCACAAAGAACGTATGACGACCTCAACAAGGCAGTTGTCTTTAGACAAGAAACTAAAAAGGATTCCCTCAGTAGCGGCGAGCGAACAGGGAACAGCCCGGCACTGAATCCCCCAGGGGAAATGTAGTGTTCGAGAGGAACCGATCTCTAAGGTCAAGTCTCTCTAATGAGTCGAGTTTGCATGAAAATGCAGCTCTAATGGTGGTAAATTCCATCTAAGGCTAAATGTCACCACATCATATAGTGAACAAGTACCGCGAGGGAAAGGCGATATCGTTCAGGGAAACAATTGAGAAAACCCAAACACCTCTTTAAGCTCTTTTCTTTCTTCGGTTTGAACACCGGAGTTTTCTACATTCAATCTATTGCGAATTTTCAATTTTTACGCATTTTACTTATTTTAATAACGGTTTAACACCGACCTTCCTATACATTTTTCTTTATTTATACCGGTTTGAACACCGACATCTCTTTATTTTTAAACCGGTTTGAACACCGACTTTGATGTATTTTTTATTTTTTTTTTACCGGTTTAAACACCGATGTTTATTTCTTTTTTTCTTTTTTCTCTTTTCAAATACCGGTTTAAATACCGAAATTTCCACTTTTTATCCTCACCAATTTTAATACGAAGTTTACCATATGTCTTCCAATTTTATTTCAGGCTTTTATTTATGTCCTATACGTTCACCGTTATTCCGAATCTTTTTTATACCGGTTTGAAAACCGACATTTCTATATTTTTTCATTTTTTTATACCGGTTTCAACATCAACATTTTTATCTTTCTCTTTTAGTTATAGGTTTCAATACCGAAATCTCTATTTTTTTCAGCTGCCTTCTGTTTCAGCTTTCATAATTTTTCATTTTGTTCCTGAGGTGCGTTTAGCATTGACTGTCTGCTGCAGGCCTTAATTGGCTTGTCAGCGAATGTGGAATTTCGCATATGCGTATTCCAGTTTGGTTCGTGCGACGCACTCTCAACTTAATTTTTTGCTTCCTCCTCCACTTAGCGGTTTCAATACCGAAATCTCTATTTATTTTTTTTCAGCTCTGAGGCTATGTCCTCTCAACTTAATTTTTTGCTTCCTCCTCCACTTAACGGTTTCAATACCGAAATCTCTATTTATTTTTTTTCAGCTCTGAGGCTATGTCCTCTCAACTTAATTTTTTTGCTTCCTCCTCCACTTAACGGTTTCAATACCGAAATCTCTATTTATTTTTTTTCAGCTCTGAGGCTATGTCCTCTCAACTTAATTTTTGCTTCCTCTCCACTTAACGGTTTCAATACCGAAATCTCTATTTATTTTTTTTCAGCTCTGAGGCTATGTCCTCTCAACTTAATTTTTTGCTTCCTCCTCCACTTAACGGTGGTTTCAATACCGAAATCTCTATTTATTTTTTTTTCAGCTCTGAGGCTATGTCCTCTCAACTTAATTTTTTGCTTCCTCCTCCACTTAACGGTTTCAATACCGAAATCTCTATTTATTTTTTTCAGCTCTGAGGCTATGTCCTCTCAACTTATTTTTTGCTTCCTCCTCCACTTAACGGTTTCAATACCGAAATCTCTATTTATTTTTTTTCAGCTCTGAGGCTATGTCCTCTCAACTTAATTTTTTGCTTCCTCCTCCACTTAACGGTTTCAATACCGAAATCTCTATTTATTTTTTTTTCAGCTCTGAGGCTATGTCCTCTCAACTTAATTTTTTGCTTCCTCCTCCACTTAACGGTTTCAATACCGAAATCTCTATTTATTTTTTTTCAGCTCTGAGGCTATGTCCTCTCAACTTAATTTTTTGCTTCCTCCTCCACTTAACGGTTTCAATACCGAAATCTCTATTTATTTTTTTTTCAGCTCTGAGGCTATGTCCTCTCAACTTAATTTTTTGCTTCCTCCTCCACTTAACGGTTTCAATACCGAAATCTCTATTTATTTTTTTTTCAGCTCTGAGGCTATGTCCTCTCAACTTAATTTTTTGCTTCCTCCTCCACTTAACGGTTTCAATACCGAAATCTCTATTTATTTTTTTTCAGCTCTGAGGCTATGTCCTCTCAACTTATTTTTTGCTTCCTCTCCACTTAACGGTTTCAATACCGAAATCTCTATTTTTTTTTTTCAGCTCTGAGGCTATGTCCTCTCAACTTAATTTTTGCTTCCTCCTCCACTTAACGGTTTCAATACCGAAATCTCTATTTATTTTTTTTCAGCTCTGAGGCTATGTCCTCTCAACTTAATTTTTTGCTTCCTCCTCCACTTAACGGTTTCAATACCGAAATCTCTATTTATTTTTTTTTCAGCTCTGAGGCTATGTCCTCTCAACTTAATTTTTTGCTTCCTCCTCCACTTAACGGTTTCAATACCGAAATCTCTATTTTTTTTTTTTTTCAGCTCTGAGGCTATGTCCTCTCAACTTAATTTTTTGCTTCCTCCTCCACTTAACGGTTTCAATACCGAAATCTCTATTTATTTGTTTTTCAGCTCTGAGGCTATGTCCTCTCAACTTAATTTTTGCTTCCTCTCCACTTAACGGTTTCAATACCGAAATCTCTATTTATTTTTTTCAGCTCTGAGGCTATGTCCTCTCAACTTAATTTTTTGCTTCCTCCTCCACTTAACGGTTTCAATACCGAAATCTCTATTTTTTTTTTTCAGCTCTGAGGCTATGTCCTCTCAACTTAATTTTTTGCCTTCCTCTCCACTTAACGGTTTCAATACCGAAATCTCTATTTATTTTTTTTCAGCTCTGAGGCTATGTCCTCTCAACTTATTTTTTGCTTCCTCCTCCAATTAACGGTTTCAATACCGAAATCTCTATTATTTTTTTTCAGCTCTGAGGCTATGTCCTCTCAACTTAATTTTTTGCTTCCTCCTCCACTTAACGGTTTCAATACCGAAATCTCTATTTATTTTTTTTCAGCTCTGAGGCTATGTCCTCTCAACTTAATTTTTGCTTCCTCCTCCACTTAACGGTTTCAATACCGAAATCTCTATTTATTTTTTTTAGCTCTGAGGCTATGTCCTCTCAACTTAATTTTTGCTTCCTCTCCAATAACGGTTTCAATACCGAAATCTCTATTTATTTTTTTTCAGCTCTGAGGCTATGTCCTCTCAACTTAATTTTTTGCTTCCTCCTCCACTTAACGGTTTCAATACCGAAATCTCTATTTATTTTTTTTCAGCTCTGAGGCTATGTCCTCTCAACTTAATTTTTTGCTTCCTCCTCCACTTAACGGTTTCAATACCGAAATCTCTATTTATTTTTTTTCAGCTCTGAGGCTATGTCCTCTCAACTTATTTTTTGTTTCCTCCTCCACTTAACGGTTTCAATACCGAAATCTCTATTTATTTTTTTTCAGCTCTGAGGCTATGTCCTCTCAACTTAATTTTTTGCTTCCTCTCCACTTAACGGTTTCAATACCGAAATCTCTATTTATTTTTTTTTCAGCTCTGAGGCTATGTCCTCTCAACTTAATTTTTGCTTCCTCCTCCACTAACGGTTTTCATACCGAAATCTCTATTTATTTTTTTTTCAGCTCTGAGGCTATGTCCTCTCAACTTAATTTTTTGCTTC
>NW_020537758.1:9470369-9484679 GCF_003426905.1 Ctenocephalides felis | reverse complement strand
AGTATTAGAATATAATCCATTATATACAGGCAGTCATCTTTAAGTGAACTTAGTATCCATTTATTTGCGATTGCAATGTGTGCCCTTCGTCATCTTTATAACAAGGTATATTGTTCTGATTGAGTAGATTAATCCAAATATTCCACAAATCCTCCATTAAAACCTAAAGAATCATAATTTGTTTATACATTTACTGTGTAGCCATTCTAATTATATAAATATAGAGAAACCGATAGTTGCATTACAGATAAAAGTCGACTTGATTTGTGATTATTTTCCAACTAAAATTCTGTGCAACATTAATAAATTAGGTTAACAATCGAGAATAATTACCTCTTATGATATTTCTCCTGACTGATTGATAAAATCATAATAAACTTGAGTAAAGTGTTAGAATATAATTTAGTATATACAGGCAGTCATCTTAAAGTGAACAATTTATTTATATATTTATTATAGTATACATTTTTTTGCATTTAAAAGTGTGCCCTTCGACATTTCCACAACAAGGTTATATTGTCTTGAATGAGTAGAGCAATCCAAATATCTCCACAAATCCTCCATTACACCCTAAACAATCATGATTTGATTATACATTCTGTGTAGTTATTCTTATTATTAATAATTATGCAAATATAGAGAAACCTTCAGTTGTCTTACTGTAGGGTCTAATATATACAAAATGTTTTCAGATGAATTAAGTAATTGTTAATATAGTCACTGTATTAATGTAACAGATTTCTGTACTATAAATAATCATTAAACAAAATCATCAATAAATACAGAATTTTAATAAAAATGGTAGTTGAACTGACATGACATTTGACTGATAAGACTTGTGAAAAACAATTACACAAGTTTACACAAAGTTTATATAAATATATTACAATAATGTTTTAACAGTTTATACTTACATTTTAATCGGTATTTATCATATCTTGATGTATTTATTGAAATATTTGCAGTTTTGATACGAACACAATAAAGAATAAGATGTTTTGCATAGTTTCAATTATGTGGCACACTTCACTGCTATCAGTTTACATGAATTAATTTTGACGTTTAAAACTGAAAGAATAACAAAAATTTTGTGGTTATATATTTATACAAATTCAAATTTGTAAAAAAATGTGTGGAAATCGGTTGCCAAAATTGTATTGCAAAGTTATTGTGCCAAGCATATTGTTTTTAATCATTTCTACATAGTGTCATTGTGTGGTTTTAACGAA
The DNA here is from genome assembly GCF_003426905.1 of Ctenocephalides felis. Classification (NCBI taxonomy): domain Eukaryota; kingdom Metazoa; phylum Arthropoda; class Insecta; order Siphonaptera; family Pulicidae; genus Ctenocephalides; species Ctenocephalides felis. The sequence continues at coordinate 9,483,450 of NW_020537758.1, read as the reverse complement.
TTTATTTTAAATTGCTTGTTTCTGTTTACTTTGAATCCATACAATTGATTGTTGTGCAGTGATTAATTACTAACGAATAGTGCTTAATTAGTAAGTTAATTACTAACGAATAGAGCTTAATTAGTGATTGTAATTAAGTTTTTTATAGTTTTCAACATATATATGAGGTTTTACTCATGAAGTTTGATTTAAATCCCAATAATTAACAAGTTTGAGACAGGGGTTATGTTTTCTTCCGGAGGCTCTTTCACCCACGGGAGCGCCACCGCGAGTAGCCTCCAACCAGCATATATAAGGCGGTGCTAATTAACGCGCAGCTCATTAGTGCGTCAGCTCCCGAACAGTGAACATCTCGTAGTGCAAGTACAATAAGTGATCAAAATGAACAATAATTATTTTACAACCAAGTAGTGTTTATAAAGTGTGTTCCGGCATGCAGTTTACACATATTAAAGGTAAGAACTTTTATTCTTTATAATTTTGCTTAATTATTAAGTTTTATTCGCACAACAAGTGACACCGTCTGGTACTGATTTGTAAACAATGTTTACATCTGTAAAAATATCGTAGGCGTGCTTTGTTGTTGATTTGCAATAAATTTATCACATATTATTTATTATTATTGCACTTTTACATAATATTTATTGAGATTTTTGCGTTTTTTCGCTATTCAAATTTTGTGACATTTGCAAAATCCAAGATGGCGGCCATAATCACCAACGGTGGTTTTGTCCTGTTTTAAATAATATAACCGTTTTCACGGCGTATTATTGATGAAAATTCAATAAACTTTGACCTAATGTATCCATTTACATTAAAAAAACTGCACCTGTACAGTTATTTTTTGCAAAAAAGCAACGAAAAATTCTTCGGTCTTGAACCGAAACAAAACGGCGTCAACTGTCAATTGACCAAAGTTTGAAACGCCTTTTTAACATTACAATCGTATTTGCAACGCTAAAACCCAATATAAATCATTTGTATTTCACAAATTTGATTCATTTTCGTATAAAATTTCATATTGTTTTTAATATTTATATTATTTGCAAATTTTCTGCAAACTATTAACAAGCCATCTAGCGGCGCATTTGCAAAACAAGATGGCGTCCGTTGCTAACTTTAGTTCATCTGCAAACCAATGATAATTGATTTAAATACTTAAATTATTATTTATTCAATAATTATAAATACCTATTTATTCAATATTTATACTTATATTTTTTTTACATATTATTTTCAAGTTACATAAAACAATAAATATAAAATGGAATTATTTCATATCATCTAGATGAATATTTTTTTAAAATAAAGATATAATGACATAATTCCATCATCTATTTATTATTTTATATGACTTAATTAATATAAAATTATAATAAATATATAAATAGTTATTATTTTCCATCAAATCTAATGTTATATTTTTCATTATTTTCAGATTTTGATATGATCTTATCACTTTGATATGATCTTATCACTTCGAGCCCACATCACTTCTAGTTTGCAGAGAGATGCAGATTTTGCAGATATTTATAATATTGAAGAGAATGGGCGAAGATGCTGCAAAGGTAGGATTTTTTTTATTTTCAACTTATGGAAGTTATATTATTTATTTTTTCACTGAAATAAATAAATAATTTTCATAGCCTATGACGATGATTTTTATGTAGGGCTGATGTGCAATTATTTTCTTGTTTTTTTCTGGTTTTTGTCATTTTTTGGTTGGTTTCTTTGTGGCGTTTTTGGTTTTTATTTATTTCGATGTTGCAGAGAGTTCTTCATTCGATCGTGTGGCATTGTTACTTGTTGAATTTGTTTTATTTACATTGAAATAGCTAGGATATTTTTATTTAGTTTTTATCATTTTTATGTATATGCTTGACATTTATTTATGTTTATATGTGTGTATATATATGTATATATGTATGTATATAACACACATGTGTTTTCAGGTATTTAAAGATATACGATGAAAGGTTTTTGGACATTTTTTGCAACAATTTGGAGAATTCAATAATGAAAAATGTAAATCTTTATTATAATAGAATAGGTTTCGAGTTTCGATTTGACACATCTTCAATGCATACAAATAATCAAATCAAAACAAAGGGGTGATGAGAACACTAATTAATATAATACATAGTTATATATATATATATATATATATATATATATATAAAAATCAGTATTCAAATAAATTAAATAAAATTTATGAAAGTACTTGTGACCAAATCATGGCAAACATTTGAATCAAACTTTTGAAAACATTTGAAAATTTGATTCAAACATTTACCATGATACGATCACAAGTATCTTTATATATATTTTTTTAATTTTATTTTAATATTGTATGTTTTTTTCATAAATAACTATACGTGTTATATTAATTAGTGTTCTTGTTTTTGAGTTTTGAATTGATTATTTGTATGCAGTAAAGATTAGTCAAATTGATATTCGAAACTTATGCTATTATAATGAAAATTTACATTTCTCTTATTTAATTCTTTCAATTATTGGATGGATATCCGAAAACATTTTATTCGTTATATAATATATATTCTCACTATATGACTTTTTTTAACTCTAACTACAATCTCTATTACACTATTAGTCTCTGTATTCGAGTTTCTGTATATGTATGGTCTCTTGTTGTTTCTACAACTTCTACTGGAATCTATTATATAATATATTCGTTAATCTTTTGTCATCATTTATATATCAGCGCCATCTAGTAGCCGCCAACCCCATCTCGGCTATACCTGAACTTCTCCTAAATAGTCAACTAATTTGTCATTGTCATTGCCTAAAGTTCCTATCATTGCAATTTCTTTCATCACTTTGTTCCTCATGAATTATTTAATCCCCCTCGATGGGTTGTCACCTTAACGCGGTGGGGGGGTCTAACTAACCAAAAGTTACCAAGAACAACCCACATAATTTGAGCCAATTTTTATATTTGAATTTCGTTTATTTTTCAACTTACTCAATATCAAATATTTCTAACTTTTATTCATTGCTATTGCATTGTTTTAATCAGTAAATTGTACTAAATTTCCACATCTATTATTAACGGTTTCAACACCCAACTTTTCTATGTATTTCATTTCTGCCGCCTATTTCAGGTCTTGAATTGTTTTTCTCTTCTGCCCGACATTCACTTCACTTGGCTTTACTTTTACCGGGCAAGTGTTTGCCTTAATGGGCTCTGCTCTAATCGGCTTGCCGGCGTCTGGTGGAGTTTTGCATTTGTGTTTGTGATTTTTTCCCTTCTGCTGCCTGAATAATCGTTTTACTTTACCGGACAGGTGTTTGCCTGTAATGCGTCGCTTCTGTCGCGGCTCGCCAACGTCTGGTGGGGTTTTGCGTTATTTCAGGTCTCAACGAATCTCAACGAATGCCCTGAACGATGGATCACTTGACATGATGTGGGTCGATGAAAAAATCGACATATCGAACGCAAATTGAGGTCAGAGGATAATGTTCCCGGACCGACTGCTGCCTGAGTGTCGTTTCACTTACCAGACTGCTGCATCCCTTAATTGGTTTGTCAGCGAATGATGGAGTTTCGTGCATTTTAAATGCGCGTGCTCTTAAATAATTTATTGAACGTGTGAACCAGTCCAGCAATGGGCGATTCGAAGGTTCCTCGTCGATACAATTCAAGTGCGTTCCACAAAGAACGTATGACGACCTCAACAAGGCAGTTGTCTTTAGACAAGAAACTAAAAAGGATTCCCTCAGTAGCGGCGAGCGAACAGGGAACAGCCCGGCACTGAATCCCCCCAGGGGAAATGTAGTGTTCGAGAGGAACCGATCTCTAAGGTCAAGTCTCTCTAATGAGTCGAGTTTGCATGAAAATGCAGCTCTAATGGTGGTAAATTCCATCTAAGGCTAAATGTCACCACATCATATAGTGAACAAGTACCGCGAGGGAAAGGCGATATCGTTCAGGGAAACAATTGAGAACACCCAAACACCTCTTTAAGCTCTTTTCTTTCTTCGGTTTGAACACCGGAGTTTTCTACATTCAATCTATTGCGAATTTTCAATTTTTACGCATTTTACTTATTTTAATTAACGGTTTAACACCGACCTTCCTATACATTTTTCTTTATTTATACCGGTTTGAACACCGACATCTCTTTATTTTTTAAACCGGTTTGAACACCGACTTTGATGTATTTTATCCTTTTTTACTGGTTTGAAAACCAATATTTCTATTTATTTTTCTCTTTTCAGTTACCGGTTTAAATATCTTTATTTTTTTCCTTGTTTTCACTTAACGGTTGCCACACCAAACTTTCCCATATTTCAGTTTTACCTATTTCAGCTTTTTACTTTGTTCAAGTCTTAATGGTTAAAAGTATTACAAAAATAAATTGGCCACAAATAAAAACAGCTATGTAAGGCCCTCTAGAGCGCACGAGTAGGGCTTCTCTTTCAGCTCTTCGAGTCGTAAAGGTTAAAAGTATTACAAAAATAAATTGGCCACAAATAAAAACAGCTATGTAAGGCCCTCTAGAGCGCACGAGTAGGGCTTCTCTTTCAGCTCTTCGAGACTTAATGGTTAAAAGTATTACAAAAATAAATTGGCCACAAATAAAAACAGCTATGTAAGGCCCTCTAGAGCGCACGAGTAGGGCTTCTCTTTCAGCTCTTCGAGTCTTATTACAAAATTCAATTGGCCACAAATAAAAACAGCTATGTAAGGCCCTCTAGAGCGCACGAGTAGGGCTTCTCTTTCAGCTCTTCGAGACTTAATGGTTAAAAGTATTACAAAAATAAATTGGCCACAAATAAAAACAGCTATGTAAGGCCCTCTAGAGCGCACGAGTAGGGCTTCTCTTTCAGCTCTTCGAGTCTTATTACAAAATTCAATTGGCCACAAATAAAAACAGCTATGTAAGGCCCTCTAGAGCGCACGAGTAGGGCTTCTCTTTCAGCTCTTCGAGTCTTATTACAAAATTCAATTGGCCACAAATAAAAACAGCTATGTAAGGCCCTCTAGAGCGCACGAGTAGGGCTTCTCTTTCAGCTCTTCGAGACTTAATGGTTAAAAGTATTACAAAAATAAATTGGCCACAAATAAAAACAGCTATGTAAGGCCCTCTAGAGCGCACGAGTAGGGCTTCTCTTTCAGCTCTTCGAGTCTTATTACAAAATTCAATTGGCCACAAATAAAAACAGCTATGTAAGGCCCTCTAGAGCGCACGAGTAGGGCTTCTCTTTCAGCTCTTCGAGACTTAATGGTTAAAAGTATTACAAAAATAAATTGGCCACAAATAAAAACAGCTATGTAAGGCCCTCTAGAGCGCACGAGTAGGGCTTCTCTTTCAGCTCTTCGAGACTTAATGGTAAAAGTATTACAAAAATAAATTGGCCACAAATAAAAACAGCTATGTAAGGCCCTCTAGAGCGCACGAGTAGGGCTTCTCTTTCAGCTCTTCGAGACTTAATGGTTAAAAGTATTACAAAAATAAATTGGCCACAAATAAAAACAGCTATGTAAGGCCCTCTAGAGCGCACGAGTAGGGCTTCTCTTTCAGCTCTTCGAGTCTTATTACAAAATTCAATTGGCCACAAATAAAACAGCTATGTAAGGCCCTCTAGAGCGCACGAGTAGGGCTTCTCTTTCAGCTCTTCGAGTCTTATTACAAAATTCAATTGGCCACAAATAAAAACAGCTATGTAAGGCCCTCTAGAGCGCACGAGTAGGGCTTCTCTTTCAGCTCTTCGAGTCTTATTACAAAATTCAATTGGCCACAAATAAAAACAGCTATGTAAGGCCCTCTAGAGCGCACGAGTAGGGCTTCTCTTTCAGCTCTTCGAGTCTTATTACAAAATTCAATTGGCCACAAATAAAAACAGCTATGTAAGGCCCTCTAGAGCGCACGAGTAGGGCTTCTCTTTCAGCTCTTCGAGACTTAATGGTTAAAAGTATTACAAAAATAAATTGGCCACAAATAAAAACAGCTATGTAAGGCCCTCTAGAGCGCACGAGTAGGGCTTCTCTTTCAGCTCTTCGAGTCTTATTACAAAATTCAATTGGCCACAAATAAAAACAGCTATGTAAGGCCCTCTAGAGCGCACGAGTAGGGCTTCTCTTTCAGCTCTTCGAGACTTAATGGTTAAAAGTATTACAAAAATAAATTGGCCACAAATAAAACAGCTATGTAAGGCCCTCTAGAGCGCACGAGTAGGGCTTCTCTTTCAGCTCTTCGAGTCTTATTACAAAATTCAATTGGCCACAAATAAAAACAGCTATGTAAGGCCCTCTAGAGCGCACGAGTAGGGCTTCTCTTTCAGCTCTTCGAGACTTAATGGTTAAAAGTATTACAAAAATAAATTGGCCACAAATAAAACAGCTATGTAAGGCCCTCTAGAGCGCACGAGTAGGGCTTCTCTTTCAGCTCTTCGAGTCTTAAAGGTTAAAAGTATTACAAAATTCAATTGGCCACAAATAAAAACAGCTATGTAAGGCCCTCTAGAGCGCACGAGTAGGGCTTCTCTTTCAGCTCTTCGAGACTTAATGGTTAAAAGTATTACAAAAATAAATTGGCCACAAATAAAAACAGCTATGTAAGGCCCTCTAGAGCGCACGAGTAGGGCTTCTCTTTCAGCTCTTCGAGTCGTAAAGGTTAAAAGTATTACAAAAATAAATTGGCCACAAATAAAAACAGCTATGTAAGGCCCTCTAGAGCGCACGAGTAGGGCTTCTCTTTCAGCTCTTCGAGTCTTATTACAAAATTCAATTGGCCACAAATAAAAACAGCTATGTAAGGCCCTCTAGAGCGCACGAGTAGGGCTTCTCTTTCAGCTCTTCGAGTCTTATTACAAAATTCAATTGGCCACAAATAAAAACAGCTATGTAAGGCCCTCTAGAGCGCACGAGTAGGGCTTCTCTTTCAGCTCTTCGAGTCTTATTACAAATTCAATTGGCCACAAATAAAAACAGCTATGTAAGGCCCTCTAGAGCGCACGAGTAGGGCTTCTCTTTCAGCTCTTCGAGACTTAATGGTTAAAAGTATTACAAAAATAAATTGGCCACAAATAAAACAGCTATGTAAGGCCCTCTAGAGCGCACGAGTAGGGCTTCTCTTTCAGCTCTTCGAGTCTTATTACAAAATTCAATTGGCCACAAATAAAAACAGCTATGTAAGGCCCTCTAGAGCGCACGAGTAGGGCTTCTCTTTCAGCTCTTCGAGTCTTATTACAAAATTCAATTGGCCACAAATAAAAACAGCTATGTAAGGCCCTCTAGAGCGCACGAGTAGGGCTTCTCTTTCAGCTCTTCGAGTCTTATTACAAAATTCAATTGGCCACAAATAAAAACAGCTATGTAAGGCCCTCTAGAGCGCACGAGTAGGGCTTCTCTTTCAGCTCTTCGAGACTTAATGGTTAAAAGTATTACAAAAATAATTGGCCACAAATAAAAACAGCTATGTAAGGCCCTCTAGAGCGCACGAGTAGGGCTTCTCTTTCAGCTCTTCGAGTCTTATTACAAAATTCAATTGGCCACAAATAAAAACAGCTATGTAAGGCCCTCTAGAGCGCACGAGTAGGGCTTCTCTTTCAGCTCTTCGAGACTTAATGGTTAAAAGTATTACAAAAATAAATTGGCCACAAATAAAACAGCTATGTAAGGCCCTCTAGAGCGCACGAGTAGGGCTTCTCTTTCAGCTCTTCGAGTCTTATTACAAAATTCAATTGGCCACAAATAAAAACAGCTATGTAAGGCCCTCTAGAGCGCACGAGTAGGGCTTCTCTTTCAGCTCTTCGAGTCTTAAAGGTTAAAAGTATTACAAAAATAAATTGGCCACAAATAAAAACAGCTATGTAAGGCCCTCTAGAGCGCACGAGTAGGGCTTCTCTTTCAGCTCTTCGAGTCTTATTACAAAATTCAATTGGCCACAAATAAAAACAGCTATGTAAGGCCCTCTAGAGCGCACGAGTAGGGCTTCTCTTTCAGCTCTTCGAGACTTAATGGTTAAAAGTATTACAAAAATAAATTGGCCACAAATAAAAACAGCTATGTAAGGCCCTCTAGAGCGCACGAGTAGGGCTTCTCTTTCAGCTCTTCGAGACTTAATGGTTAAAAGTATTACGAAAAATAAATTGGCCACAAATAAAAACAGCTATGTAAGGCCCTCTAGAGCGCACGAGTGGGGCTTCTCTTTCAGCTCTTCGAGTCTTATTACAAAATTCAATTGGCCACAAATAAAAACAGCTATGTAAGGCCCTCTAGAGCGCACGAGTAGGGCTTCTCTTTCAGCTCTTCGAGTCTTATTACAAAATTCAATTGGCCACAAATAAAAACAGCTATGTAAGGCCCTCTAGAGCGCACGAGTAGGGCTTCTCTTTCAGCTCTTCGAGTCTTATTACAAAATTCAATTGGCCACAAATAAAAACAGCTATGTAAGGCCCTCTAGAGCGCACGAGTAGGGCTTCTCTTTCAGCTCTTCGAGTCTTATTACAAAATTCAATTGGCCACAAATAAAAACAGCTATGTAAGGCCCTCTAGAGCGCACGAGTAGGGCTTCTCTTTCAGCTCTTCGAGACTTAATGGTTAAAAGTATTACAAAATAAATTGGCCACAAATAAAACAGCTATGTAAGGCCCTCTAGAGCGCACGAGTAGGGCTTCTCTTTCAGCTCTTCGAGTCTTATTACAAAATTCAATTGGCCACAAATAAAAACAGCTATGTAAGGCCCTCTAGAGCGCACGAGTAGGGCTTCTCTTTCAGCTCTTCGAGACTTAATGGTTAAAAGTATTACAAAAATAAATTGGCCACAAATAAAAACAGCTATGTAAGGCCCTCTAGAGCGCACGAGTAGGGCTTCTCTTTCAGCTCTTCGAGTCTTAAAGGTTAAAAGTATCAAATTTGGCCACAAATAAAAACAGCTATGTAAGGCCCTCTAGAGCGCACGAGTAGGGCTTCTCTTTCAGCTCTTCGAGTCTTATTTACAAAATTCAATTGGCCACAAATAAAAACAGCTATGTAAGGCCCTCTAGAGCGCACGAGTAGGGCTTCTCTTTCAGCTCTTCGAGACTTAATGGTTAAATATTACAAAAATAAATTGGCCACAAATAAAAACAGCTATGTAGGCCCTCTAGAGCGCACGAGTAGGGCTTCTCTTTCAGCTCTTCGAGTCTTATTACAAAATTCAATTGGCCACAAATAAAAACAGCTATGTAAGGCCCTCTAGAGCGCACGAGTAGGGCTTCTCTTTCAGCTCTTCGAGTCTTAATGGTTAAAAGTATTAAAAAATAATTGGCCACAAATAAAAACAGCTATGTAAGGCCCTCTAGAGCGCACGAGTAGGGCTTCTCTTTCAGCTCTTCGAGTCTTATTACAAATTCAATTGGCCACAAATAAAACAAGCTATGTAAGGCCCTCTAGAGCGCACGAGTAGGGCTTCTCTTTCAGCTCTTCGAGTCTTATTACAAAATTCAATTGGCCACAAATAAAAACAGCTATGTAAGGCCCTCTAGAGCGCACGAGTAGGGCTTCTCTTTCAGCTCTTCGAGACTTAATGGTTAAAAGTATTACAAAAATAAATTGGCCACAAATAAAACAGCTATGTAAGGCCCTCTAGAGCGCACGAGTAGGGCTTCTCTTTCAGCTCTTCGAGTCTTATTACAAAATTCAATTGGCCACAATAAAAACAGCTATGTAAGGCCCTCTAGAGCGCACGAGTAGGGCTTCTCTTTCAGCTCTTCGAGACTTAATGGTTAAAGTATTACAAAAATAAATTGGCCACAAATAAAAACAGCTATGTAAGGCCCTCTAGAGCGCACGAGTAGGGCTTCTCTTTCAGCTCTTCGAGACTTAATGGTTAAAAGTATTACAAAAATAAATTGGCCACAAATAAAAACAGCTATGTAAGGCCCTCTAGAGCGCACGAGTAGGGCTTCTCTTTCAGCTCTTCGAGTCTTATGGTTAAAAGTATTACAAAAATAAATTGGCCACAAATAAAAACAGCTATGTAAGGCCCTCTAGAGCGCACGAGTAGGGCTTCTCTTTCAGCTCTTCGAGACTTAATGGTTAAAAGTATTACAAAATAAATTGGCCACAAAAAAACAGCTATGTAAGGCCCTCTAGAGCGCACGAGTAGGGCTTCTCTTTCAGCTCTTCGAGTCTTATTACAAAATTCAATTGGCCACAAATAAAAACAGCTATGTAAGGCCCTCTAGAGCGCACGAGTAGGGCTTCTCTTTCAGCTCTTCGAGACTTAATGGTTAAAAGTATTACAAAAATAAATTGGCCACAAATAAAAACAGCTATGTAAGGCCCTCTAGAGCGCACGAGTAGGGCTTCTCTTTCAGCTCTTCGAGACTTAATGGTTAAAAGTATTACAAAAATAAATTGGCCACAAATAAAAACAGCTATGTAAGGCCCTCTAGAGCGCACGAGTAGGGCTTCTCTTTCAGCTCTTCGAGACTTAATGGTTAAAAGTATTACAAAAATAAATTGGCCACAAATAAAAACAGCTATGTAAGGCCCTCTAGAGCGCACGAGTAGGGCTTCTCTTCAGCTCTTCGAGACTTAATGGTTAAAAGTATTACAAAAATAAATTGGCCACAAATAAAAACAGCTATGTAAGGCCCTCTAGAGCGCACGAGTAGGGCTTCTCTTTCAGCTCTTCGAGTCTTATTACAAAATTCAATTGGCCACAAATAAAAACAGCTATGTAAGGCCCTCTAGAGCGCACGAGTAGGGCTTCTCTTTCAGCTCTTCGAGACTTAATGGTTAAAAGTATTACAAAAATAAATTGGCCACAAATAAAAACAGCTATGTAAGGCCCTCTAGAGCGCACGAGTAGGGCTTCTCTTTCAGCTCTTCGAGTCTTATTACAAAATTCAATTGGCCACAAATAAAAACAGCTATGTAAGGCCCTCTAGAGCGCACGAGTAGGGCTTCTCTTTCAGCTCTTCGAGACTTAATGGTTGAAAGTATTACAAAAATAAATTGGCCACAAATAAAAACAGCTATGTAAGGCCCTCTAGAGCGCACGAGTAGGGCTTCTCTTCAGCTCTTCGAGTCTTATTACAAAATTCAATTGGCCACAAATAAAAACAGCTATGTAAGGCCCTCTAGAGCGCACGAGTAGGGCTTCTCTTTCAGCTCTTCGAGTCTTATTACAAAATTCAATTGGCCACAAATAAAAACAGCTATGTAAGGCCCTCTAGAGCGCACGAGTAGGGCTTCTCTTTCAGCTCTTCGAGACTTAATGGTTAAAAGTATTACAAAAATAAATTGGCCACAAATAAAAACAGCTATGTAAGGCCCTCTAGAGCGCACGAGTAGGGCTTCTCTTTCAGCTCTTCGAGTCTTATTACAAAATTCAATTGGCCACAAATAAAAACAGCTATGTAAGGCCCTCTAGAGCGCACGAGTAGGGCTTCTCTTTCAGCTCTTCGAGACTTAATGGTTAAAAGTATTACAAAAATAAATTGGCCACAAATAAAAACAGCTATGTAAGGCCCTCTAGAGCGCACGAGTAGGGCTTCTCTTTCAGCTCTTCGAGACTTAATGGTTAAAAGTATTACAAAAATAAATTGGCCACAAATAAAACAGCTATGTAAGGCCCTCTAGAGCGCACGAGTAGGGCTTCTCTTTCAGCTCTTCGAGACTTAATGGTTAAAAGTATTACAAAAATAAATTGGCCACAAATAAATATACAGCTATGTAAGGCCCTCTAGAGCGCACGAGTAGGGCTTCTCTTTCAGCTCTTCGAGACTTAATGGTTAAAAGTATTACAAAAATAAATTGGCCACAAATAAAAACAGCTATGTAAGGCCCTCTAGAGCGCACGAGTAGGGCTTCTCTTTCAGCTCTTCGAGTCTTATTACAAAATTCAATTGGCCACAAATAAAAACAGCTATGTAAGGCCCTCTAGAGCGCACGAGTAGGGCTTCTCTTTCAGCTCTTCGAGACTTAATGGTTAAAAGTATTACAAAAATAAATTGGCCACAAATAAAAACAGCTATGTAAGGCCCTCTAGAGCGCACGAGTAGGGCTTCTCTTTCAGCTCTTCGAGTCTTATTACAAAATTCAATTGGCCACAAATAAAAACAGCTATGTAAGGCCCTCTAGAGCGCACGAGTAGGGCTTCTCTTTCAGCTCTTCGAGACTTAATGGTTAAAAGTATTACAAAAATAAATTGGCCACAAATAAAAACAGCTATGTAAGGCCCTCTAGAGCGCATGAGTAGGGCTTCTCTTTCAGCTCTTCGAGACTTAATAGATAAAAGTATTACAAAATAAATTGGCCACAAATAAAAACAGCTATGTAAGGCCCTCTAGAGCGCACGAGTAGGGCTTCTCTTTCAGCTCTTCGAGACTTAATGGTTAAAAGTATTACAAAAATAAATTGGCCACAAATAAAAACAGCTATGTAAGGCCCTCTAGAGCGCACGAGTAGGGCTTCTCTTTCAGCTCTTCGAGACTTAATGGTTAAAAGTATTACAAAAATAAATTGGCCACAAATAAAAACAGCTATGTAAGGCCCTCTAGAGCGCACGAGTAGGGCTTCTCTTTCAGCTCTTCGAGTCTTATTACAAAATTCAATTGGCCACAAATAAAAACAGCTATGTAAGGCCCTCTAGAGCGCACGAGTAGGGCTTCTCTTTCAGCTCTTCGAGACTTAATGGTTAAAAGTATTACAAAAATAAATTGGCCACAAATAAAAACAGCTATGTAAGGCCCTCTAGAGCGCACGAGTAGGGCTTCTCTTTCAGCTCTTCGAGTCTTATTACAAAATTCATTGGCCACAAATAAAACAGCTATGTAAGGCCCTCTAGAGCGCACGAGTAGGGCTTCTCTTTCAGCTCTTCGAGACTTAATGGTTGAAAGTATTACAAAAATAAATTGGCCACAAATAAAAACAGCTATGTAAGGCCCTCTAGAGCGCACGAGTAGGGCTTCTCTTACAGCTCTTCGAGTCTTATTACAAAATTCAATTGGCCACAAATAAAAACAGCTATGTAAGGCCCTCTAGAGCGCACGAGTAGGGCTTCTCTTTCAGCTCTTCGAGTCTTATTACAAAATTCAATTGGCCACAAATAAAAACAGCTATGTA
>NW_020537758.1:9460369-9465369 GCF_003426905.1 Ctenocephalides felis | reverse complement strand
ATAGTGCAAAATTGTGTTCCTAGCGCTAGCTACTGATGTAAGACCATATTTATGTAAGTTACCTTCATTGTCTATATATGTGTATGTGTCTGTATTGCATATGTATGTATGTGTATGTATATGTATATATATATATGTATGTGTGTATGTATATATATATATATATATATATGTGTGTATGTATGTATATATGTATATGTGTATGTGTATGTATGTATATATGTGTATATATACATATGTACATGTCCGTATGTATATGTTTATATATACGTATTGTTCGTATGTATATATGCATATGTGTACGTGTTTTTACATGCATATCATATATACATGTTTGTTTGTGTGTATATTTATGTATATATATTACGCTTTTGTATGTTTATATATATTTCTTTTTACTTTTCATTTCTCTTGTTTATCTATCTGTTAAGTATAATTGTTATTGCTATAATTATATTACTTATATCTATAGTTCTTTTTCCAATTTCTGTCATTTTTTCCTAGATTATATTAATTTTTCAATATTCATTCTGTAGATCCACTGATGATGACATAAAATACTATGTCGAAACGTTTGGAAAAATTAAAGATTAACTTCTAAATCTTTGCCTTTTATTTGATGTATGCCCTTGAAGAACTTACTCATATATATATATATATATATATATATATGCAACTAGTGTAATATTGTTATTTAGCAGTAAATTGGTTATAAATAATTTTATTTTATATTATTAAATTATTGACTGTCCAAACTGTATTAGTAAATTTGTTTATTAAAGTAATATTCAAACAATAATGAATTTATATTTTAATGAATTTTATTTTTGAAAATATATTCATAGTTCTCATTTTTCAAATGCATATTTCTTGAATTTCAGCCGAAATAATTTTATTTCATATTTTTGAGGTCACAGGGAATGTACCTTGAAAATTTCAGCATCTCGAATTTTTCAAAAAAAAAAGAAATGCTATATTTTCATTTTTTTAAGATTTAGTTTTCAGCATCTAGGGCTATTGAAATGCAATTTTTCTCGTTGGAATGGAATCGTAGTAAATTTTATCTAGTTTTTCCCTATCTAACTGAAAGGGGGTGCTTTCATATAATATTTGTGAGTAATTTGACAAAATAGATATCTTTAAATATTTGATAAAAACAATCAAATCAGCTATTTGCATCTTAAAAATAAGATTTTCCATATACGAATCTTTAGAAATCGCACAGTTCATTTTTAATTCTTCGTTAATGTTAATAAAATTAAATTGAAGTAAATTATATGTCTCCGAAACGGCTGGATCTGTCTTGAGTAAAAACTTATCATCGCGGCTTTTTAGCGATAGGAATCGAATGTTTTTTCAATCATTGTATTGAAACATACACACACACACAAATGCATTCATTTTTTCTAAGGTATGCCAAAATGTTCAGTAACCTCTGAAAAGTAAAGACATGCAATAAAAAAAATTGTGGTTACTATAACTTACCCTACGGGAAGTTAATTATTACTACAATACCTTCAGTCTGGTTTCCCAGTGAATAAACAAGGAATATGTAGTAAATACCTGAAATAAATATTAAACAAATAATCTTAAACGCAAAATACTATTCTTATAAGTTTATTTTCTCATTAAAAAATAAATATTACATCCTTTTCATCCAGAGAGATTCGAAACAAATTCGAATACGTCAAACAGATAAAATATATATTTTCTGCACAAACAATATATATTCTTAAATGCACTTCTTTTAACCATAACTAGAAAAAAGTAGAATATCTCTACTACACTATATAGACGTCCATAAAAAAATATGAATCCTTTAACAGTATAAATCTAAAATTTTAAAATTGAATCGAAAATTATTAATTCTCTATATACATACTCAAATGATAATATCTAAGTCAGTTTCTAATCGCTTTCTTCTTTCGGTTTTTTGTCTTTTTTCTTCTTTTTCTTCTTTTCTACTGGTGCCTCCTGAAATGATAAAATAAATATTAGAAATGATACAAAAAATGCAAATTTGGTATTGAAAGGTTATTTACCGTGGTCTCTTCTTCAGCAGCCGCTTCTTCTGCTGCTGGTTCGGTGGAAGGGTCTTCATCACGCTTCTTCTTCTTCTTTTTTTTCTTTTCTGATGTCGAAACATCCATTGCTTCACCACTTCCCGATGCATCACCAGAACTTAACTTACGCTGAAAGAAAAACAAAACTAGGTGTAAGATTCCTAAATAATCCAGGAATTAATTATAATTATATAATTATTAATATATATATATATATATATATATATATATATATATTCTAATTATTATTTTCATATGACTTATTATTAAAATACTTAACTAGCTGTAAGTGGAATTCTGTCTTAAGGCAATTAAGGCATCGTGCCTTAAGGCAAATTGCTGGAACTTCCCGTACCAAAAATTATTATTTTTTTTAAAAACGATTAACATTTTTGAAAAAAAAAATACTTCGAAAAAATAAGATTTTTGAGAAACTATAAATTTGACAAAAAATTACTTTTTTTTGAAAAAAAAAAATTATTTAAATTTTTTTTTTTTTAATCTTTTTTTTTGAAAAAAAAAATGTTTTCTTTATTTTGACATATGTTGGAAGATCAACTTTTTTTCAAAACAATCTGCTTTAAATGCATAGAGACAAAATATAAAGCGCGTAAGCGCCGCGTCGCTGTCTAACGGGTAAACATTGGTACGGAACCCATAGGAATGTTAACAAAATGTATACTTATTGTTAAAATCTCTATAATTTGATGTGCATATGTCTAATGATCATTTTTGACCGCCAAATGGCTTTTTTTTTACTTTTTTATTAGATCTCCGAAACCGCTAGACCTGCCTTTATGAAAATTTGATCGGTTCTTCACCTTGTCAATACAAGTAAAATGTTTTTTGAAATATTAAAATCGGACGCTCCGTTCTCGTAAAAACTGAGTTACTGTTTTCGGCACTTTTTGCCCCGTATCTTCGGAACGCCTAGACCTGCCTTTGTCAAAAACTAATCAGCACGTCTCCTTACCAATACGGATCGAATGTTTTTTAAATTATTCAAATTGCTTCATCCGTGTTCCCGAAATCGTCGACGAAAATTTGTATCCGCACACACACACACACACACATACATCCATTTTTTCTAAGGTATGCCAAAATATTCAGAAACCTCTGAAACGTAAAGATATATTCGATTTTTTTGCGATTACTATAACTTACCCTACGGGAAGTTAATAAATAAATAAATAAAGAACACTTACTTTCTTTGTAGGTTCTTCAGACCCGTTAGTAGCTGATTGAGAAGCCTCTTGTTCATCCCCCGGTTCTTTCTTAATACTGCAAAAATAAACCACACAAATTAATACACAATCCATTATTACCTTTATCAATTTCCTTACCTGTAATCTACGTATCCAGTAAGCCATTCCTTTGGTGTGTTTTCATTTGGCTTGCCGTGTTTGTCTAGTTTGCCTGCGGCTATCAAAGACTTCTTTTGTGATGCCTTAGGTCCTAAGCCCCATTTTCTGGGATATGTATCTCGCTCCATTATCACACGTTTTAATTTAGCACAGACTCCATGGTCACATGACATCATTGTTGCTGTGGTCATTAGAGCGATCGCTGGAGAAAAAAATTTAATAAACAAGAGTTTTTATTAAATTTGGTAAACAAAATACTTATTTTGTAAAAATACTTATAATGAAGAAACACTTATGAATTTGTTAAATAAAATATTTTAATTGTAATTATAAATTAACTAAACATAAACTTAATACTTAAATATTTCCAAAAATATTTATAAATTAAAAATTAAATGAATGAAAATGAATTATTAAAATAATAAAGTCTTAAATAATGGAAATAAATATAATACTTATAAAAATAATTATAAATTAACTAAAAGTAATGCAAAATAAAAATAAAGAATAAATTAATTAAAAATAAATAAATAGTTAATTAAATAATAAATACTTGTAAAACAACTTTTTGAATAATAAAATAATAGATAAATTACTTATAAGAATTACTATAAATTAACTGAAAAATAAAAAATATAGAATAAATTAATTAATTTATTCTTCTTAAAAAACTAATTTGTTGAATAATAATGAATAAAATTAAAATTAATGAAATTTCAAATAAATTATAAATAAAAAAGTTAGTATAGATTAATCAAATAATGAATAAATAAAAAATAAATAGTGAATGGATGGGTAATAATTAAAGTAATAAATAATGAACAAATAAGTAACAAATTTATAATAAAAATAGCTAAATTACTCATGATAATAATTCTAAATGAACCAAAAATAAATCACTATTAAATAAATTTATTAATAAATAATATTTACATTAATTAAAAGTGAAAAAAAATGAATGAATAAGAAATTAGTTAAGTAATAAATAAAAACAAATAATTAAGTGAAAATAAATTAAAAAAATATTTGAAAAAATTATTTTAATAATGAAAAAATAAATAATAAACAAATTAATAAATTATGAATGAAATAATTATATGAAAAATAGATGAATAAATAAATTAAAGCAAATAAATTGAGGAATTAAAATAATAAATTAAAGAAATAATGAATTAATTAAAATAATGAATAATAAGTATTTGATTAAATAATTAACTAATTGAATAACATATAAATAAATAGATGAATTAATGAATAAGTATTAAATTAATTTCCTAATTAAATAAATAATTAAAAAATATTAATGATTAATAAAAATGAATATATATAAATAATTAAAATAAAAATAATGCAATAATCAATAAATTATTTATTTAAATAAATGAATTAATAATGATAATAAAAAAATGAATTTTAAAAATTAATTGAATAATTAATTAATTAAATAAAAAATATAAATAATAAAAAACGAAATATATAAATAATTACATAAATAAATAATTCAAGAATTAATTCTTTGAACAAATGAATTAAATAATGATGAATAATAATATTAAATTAATTAAATAATGAT
>NW_020537758.1:9447366-9459369 GCF_003426905.1 Ctenocephalides felis | reverse complement strand
TTTTTTATATAATTATTATATAAAGTCTAGAATACTTAGTACATTATAATAAACAATCTAACTTAAGTAGGGATACAAAAAGCACATTTATTTTGCAATGTGATATCAGTAGAAACAATTAATCGATTAATAACTCTGCAAATTAGTAAATAACAGCTCTGTTTTTTGCTTAATCTACTTATTCAATATTTTCTCAGTTTGAAGTTACCGTGGAATCGAAAAAGAAATTATCTAGTGTTCAATCCCGTAAGCGCAAACCTACGGAAGATTAAATTAATATTGGGCATTATTGATGAAACATTGCGAGCTGATTTAGTTAAAACGAAACTTTTTAAAACATATAAACAAATTATAATCGGAAATATAAAATGGGGAGTCAGTGCTTAGAAAATGACATATTTATTCCGGGAAATTAAATTGTAACTTTTTTTTTATTTGCAAATGTCTGGCTTCCGATGAATTTTGAATGTTGATGATATGTGGTTAGGGTTATGGAAATGGAACAAATATGAAAAATGGAAGCAAAATTTACTTTGGAACAAAAATCTTAAGTCTTGTTTGTACCTAGTGGTGTCCATACTCTAAATTTAATAATTATTAACTATACAGAAATAATACATATCAAATATAATAAGTTTTTTTTTAATATAGTTAGAAATGTGTAATTTCTATGCATTTTTTTACTGATTTTTTGACAATACTTCTAAAATACGTTAAAAATTTAACTTCAAAACTGATACTCTGAATATGACCGGAGGGCACGGATAAATACAATTCGGATCTTTTGATATCTGTTTATATTTTGGATATTGTAAATAATTAAATTATTGAAAATTAAATTAAATTTAAAAATCCAACATGAAATACGAGTGTTATGATTGAAAATGAAAAGCTAGTTTTTTTTAGCTCTCTTGGCATGATTTGCTCAATAGAATAACTCGCATAATAAATAAGTAAATGTTTCAAAATCCAAATATTAATATTGCACATACGTTAAAATAATTGAAAATTTAAAAATATTTGATTATAATCAACCCGCGAATCGCCTCGATTTTCTAAATAAATTTAAAATCAACCTATTTTATACGGTTTTAGATTATATCTGTTTGTTTGTGTACTAAATCCAGAATAATTAAAAATTAATTTTTAAAAAATATGTAAATATTCATATAATTTTAATGACAAACTGTTAGAACAGTTAAAATTAATAGGGGGGGGGCGCTATAAAAAAAGTCAAAATTAGACTTTTGATCGACGTTTTCTCAAAAACGCCTGAACCGATTTCAGAAATTTAAAAGCTATTTGATGTATCTCGATGAGGACTATCGTTTGTCAGTTTTGTGTTTTCTTTGTAATTTGAAAAAAAGTGTTAAACTTTTCGACCACATTTAATCTCAAACTACCGAACCGATTTTAAAAAATCAAAAACTGTTCGAAATATATTATTTGGGAATGATACTGATTAGTTTTAGGTGAAAATCTACCGAGCCGTTTTCTTGTAATTAAATGTTGAAAAAAAAAATTAAGACGATTTTTATGAAACTTTTTTTGGCGATATATATCATGGTCTTATAGAACTTCTGAAATATTACGGCCTTACGACAAGTAGTTTAATTTTTAAAATTCATCAAAGTTTGAGAAAATGAGTAGTTTTTTTGACGTTTGTTAAAATTAAAATTAGACGAGCATACTAAACCATTAAAGTCCTACGGAAACTGGTTCAATTATAAAAATTATTGATTTTTGAAAATTTGCTCTTAGAAAATACTCCGAGTTAACGCGTTCGTTTGTTTTCAATTATGTGTAATAAATCCACTCGGAATACTTTTAATCACTCATGAATTAATTTATATTTCATTGATTAAGTCGATTATTTACACATATCGAGAAGTTCATGTAACTTGCCTCAAGTCAAAATACCAATACCAACTAGTTATTTTATCATTTTTTCTAGATGTGACGGATTTGATAAATTCGCAACCACGATCTTTATCAATTGACAACTTAGAAAATCATTCTCCAGCATCGGGACGGCATTCTTTAGGAAGTTCGCCTATTAATGTGGTATCCAACGCCTTTCTGTCTCTCGATTGCAAAGGTAGGTAACAGCTAGTATGTTTCACTGTAGTATATTAATACTAATATTTTATTTATTTATTTTGCAGTTTTGGATGACAGATCTTCTGCACATCATAGATCGGATGATACTTCTAACGACAGCGCGAGTAGCACTACGAAAAGTACTGAGACGACTGTTACCAGAAATGGTAGGACTCGAATACATATCTAACTACTAACTGGATGTTGCATGAATTTAGAGTATTTAGTTATAATCATATACTAACATTTCTGGACACATTATAACAAAGTAGTGGTATATGGCATCGTGCCTTAAGACAAATTGCTGGAACTTCCCGTACCGTAACGAAATATTCGAGGAATATTGAATGTTTTCTAATAGATTATTATAAATACTGTAACTTTTACTTATAATGAATATAAATATTCTATAGGCAAAATATAAGAGCTTATGCATTGAACGCGTACGTTTATATATGTTTACATGGAAAGTAATTTTTTCCTGCATATATTTATTGCCGATCAAAATAATATATTTTTTTAATACAATATTCTGGTTGTAAAAGAATTCAAAGAGTTTAACCCCTATGATATTTAATTTAAAAAAAATAATAATATTATATATTAATAACTAACAGTCTTTCGAGTAGGTGATTTCCTACTTAAATTTTTAAATATTTGTTTGGGTGACCTGGTAATTTTTCATGTTATTTTTTAAAAAGTAATATAAACAAAATTTATTCAAGCCGAGTTAGAATGAAGGACCTTATCTCATATTTCTAAGAATTATATATAAACTGAATTGTTAGGTTAACATTATTTATTTCGAGCATATAAGTGAGCTTTAGAATTTTAGCTAGGATTAAAATTAAAATCAAAATCATTTACGATATTCAAAAAAAAAGATTTTTTTCTTAATTTTGAAACCAAAAAATCTTATTTTTTTTGCATTTTCTAAAAACTACTCTTTTCTTAACATCGTTAACACAAGCTAATCGGATGATTTGTACTTTCAAAAGCTGCAGTTTTTTACACATTTAGCTCCATATCTTCGAAACGGCTGGACCTGCCTTTGCCAAAAACTAATCGGCTCTTTTCCCCGTCAGTAAGAATCGATTTTTTTTTATAACTTCCTATAGGGTAAATTATGGTAATCGCAAAAAATCGAAAATGAAAATTTTTATATATCTTTACGTTTCAAAGATTTCTGAACATTTATGCTTGTATGTATGTTCGGATACAAATTTTTGTCGACGATTTCGGGAACACGGTTTAACTGATTTCAATGATTCCAATTAGATTTGTATCGATAAGGAGACGTGCTGATTAGTTTTTGGCGAAGACAGCCCAGCCGTTTCGGAGATACTAGGCAAAAAGTGCCAGAAACTGTATTTCAGTTTTTGAGAGAACGGAGCGTCCGATTTTTATAATTCAAAAAACATTTTACTTGTAATGACGACATGAATAATTGAATAATTGATAATGATTTTTTCTAAGGCAGCTCTGGCGGTTTCGGAGATATACAGGAAGAAGTACCAAAAAAAGATATTTGGCGGTTCAAAATAATCACTAGACATATGCACAACAAATTATCAGATATTTCACGGAGAATTTAAAAATGAGTACTAATTTTGTTACAATTTTTTAGGGTTCCATATCAAGATTTTTAATTTTTAAACTTAAACAAATTTCAAAATTTACAGAAGATTTTTTTATTCAAAATTTTCAAAAATATACAAAGTTTATTCAATAAATATAAACTTTAAATTTACAATTGAGTTTAAAAATGAATACGTTTTATATGCATTATAATCGTAATAAATAATAATAATAATTAAGTAGCCATGAAGAAAAACTATTAGATAAATATATTCATGTATCATAAAAAAAAGAAATGCATATATCCTCAGATGAATTCATGCGGCATCTTTTGTTAATGTAAACATTCTTAAGTGTTTTTTGCGATGAACGATAAAATATATAGTATTTATAATTATCTATTTGAAAATATTTAAAATAATTGTTATTAACCATTGATCAATATTTATTGATTATTAATTTTTTTCGCCAATATTTAATTGTGGTACGGGAAGTTCCAACAATTTGTGTTTAGGCACGATGCCATGCACCACTAGTTAAAATATGTATAGTAATTATATTTATGTAAAAGCATGTTGTTTGTTCTATATTTTTTTTGCATGCTACCCTACCATGTATGTTTTTGCTTTTTTTAAATCTTATTAATTAGCATCGATTGATATTCTTTATAACAATCTCTCTAATCATTTATTAACTACATTAATTTCTATGATTTAGTTCGTAAGATTTTGTACTGTAGCACTTAATACACTAATCGCATTAAATATACAGCTTCGTAATTGTAAGAAATATATCCTCAGATGAATTCATTAGGCATCTCTTGTTAATGCATACATTCTTAAGTGTTATGTTGTTTTATCTATACCATGTTGTTATCCATAATTAAATAAAAAAACTTAGTATTCACTTAGTATTTGTGTTTTGAGTTTAGCAACTTTCACTAGTCATCAATCGAATCGTAATTCAATTACCCCAATGCACCATGTTTCATTTTAACAATCATTTCTGTACCATCCACCACGAATCAGGTTCCCATTGCTCAGTGTGGTCCAGGCCAAATCAGACAAGTGTAAAACCTAGGCCCTGGTCGGTTTCTGGTGCCGACAGACAGAATACTGACTTCCAATTCTACGATGAACAACTATCACCGTCATCTCATAATAACGACTCACTGCTCATGGACGGCATGGATAATGGTAAAATATAAAAAGCCACAGTAATAAGAAACACATTATTTCATACAAACATTCGAAATGCTTTTTTCCTGGTGTGTCTGTTAAAGTGTTGTGTCATTTTTATAGAATTGACTGGTATCAACAAAAATATGGTCGGTACAGCAACCGGTGGTAGTA
Organism: Ctenocephalides felis; assembly: GCF_003426905.1. Classification (NCBI taxonomy): domain Eukaryota; kingdom Metazoa; phylum Arthropoda; class Insecta; order Siphonaptera; family Pulicidae; genus Ctenocephalides; species Ctenocephalides felis. The sequence continues at coordinate 9,454,339 of NW_020537758.1, read as the reverse complement.
TACTGGGTATTAGTCCTGGTACGATTGGGACAAGTCTGGTTGGAGGAAGTATTGTTGGAATTACGCCTGGTATGTAATAAAAAAATTTATTTTATAATAAAAATGTCATCATGTGCTGATTTTTTTTATTTTTTGTTATTTTATAGGTGCTGCTTTAGAACGACGAAGTGTGAAAGAATTAGCTGCAGGTTTGAACCGTATAGAAAACCCTAGAGGTACTTAAATTTTCATTTTATTATTTAGCCGAGTTAATAACAGTTTTTCGCAGAAAATCCTCAGAAACAGCTTTGATTTTGTATTATTTTTTTCTGAAAAATTGTTTTTTAATATTATTCAGAAGAGGAAAATAATTTTATTCTTCCTTTAAGAGAGATAAATGATAATTCTTAATGTTTAAAAAATATGTATGTTTATTCTTAATGTTTAAAAAAAATCGTGTATAAATTTCCGCGTTATTAGTCATTATAAGTACAGTTGTTATTAACAATTAATTATTTACATTATATATATTTTCTGTTGGTCAAAAAATTGATTTTATAAGTACCATTTTTCATCAAAATTAATCTGATAAAAATTGAATATCTTTGATTTTGCATAATATTAAAAAAGTAAAATTAGTAAAATCGGAATTTCTAATGTTGCTTGTCCTCTATCCTTTATTGACTCGGCTAATTGTTTTATACGTGTTTACAGCTATTTCTTATTTCTATTTATATTTTATTTATTATTTTTTTCGATTTTTGTTTAGATTTGCCTCCAAAGTCTTTAGACAACATACCACGTAAATCAATTTCTAAAAGCAAATTGATTACATCCAGGTTTGAGGTTTGTTATCATTTTTATTTTATTTTTTATTAACATTAATTTATTATTTTATTAATATTATTTATTTATTATTAACATTTATAATAATAATTTTCACTCCAAGAATTATTGCAGTTTATATATTTCTCTTTTTTTTTAAAAAAAGCTTAATTAATTTTTCAAAGGAGTAGTTTTGTTTTAGCCAGATTATTCCATTTGCTAATTTCATATTTTATCGATGTTTTAAGTCACTCTGAATCATTTTGCGTTAAAATTAGTAAAAGTGTGTGTGTGCATGTGAGGCAAAATTTGATACATCGTCTTCAGTTTTTTAAGAACGAAATGCATAATTTTCTAGGCGATTTGCTACATTTTTTTGTTAATATATCACATTTTTTTATTGTTCGCAACATTTTTGGACAATTTTCAACATTTTTAGATAATTTGCAACATTTTTAGACGACTTACAATATTTTGAGACAATTTGCAATATTTTTAGACTATTTGCAACATTTTCAGACAACATGCAACATATTCGAACAATTTGCAATAATTTGCAAGGCTCTCAGACGATCTGAAACCTTTTTAGACTATCTGCAATGATTTTGGACGATTTGCAAAATATTCAGACTATTTACAATAACTTGCAACACTTTCAGATGATCTGCAACAATTTTGGCTGTTATACAACATTTTTTGACGATCTGCAACGATTTTAGGAGTTCAATAATATTTTTAGACGATCTGCAACATTTTGAGATATTTTGCAACATTTTTGGACAATTTTTAACACTTTCAGACGAATTGCAACATTTTTTTATGTTTAGATAATTTTCTGCATTTTTGGACAATTTTCAACACTTTCAGACGATCTGCAACATTTTTAGACGGCCTGAAATATTTTTAGAGGACGTGCAAAATTTTTAAATGATTTGCTATATTTTCAGACGATTTGCAATATTTTCAGACGATTTGCAACACTTTCCGAAAATTTGCAACACTTCCAAACGATTTACAATATTTTGCAACATTTTTAGACGATCTGAAACGATTTTTCAACAATATTTTTGGATTTGCAAAATTTTATAGATGTTTTCGGACAAGTTTTAACACTGTCAGATGATTTGCAATACTTCAAGATGATTTAAAATATTTTGCAACAATTTTAGACCATCAACAATGATTTTTCAACAATATTTTTAGACGATTTGCAACATTTTGAGATATTTTCGGGCAACTATCAGATGCTTGGCAACACATTCAGAGAATTTGCAAAATTTCAGACAAATTGCAATATCTTCAGACTATCTGCAACTTTTTTAGACGATTTGCAACACTTATAGACAATTTGCAACATTTTTAGGCCACATGCAACACTTTCAGACGATCTGCTACATTTTAAGACAATATGCAACTTTCAGACCATCTGCAACACTTTTTACCTAATATGCAACTTTTTTTAGATGTTTTTAGACCATTTGCAACATTTTTAGATAATTTGCAATATTTTTAAAGTGTATCTAGAACATTTTCATAATATTTTTTGGCAATCTAGAACATTTTCAGAATATATGTATAAGATTTTAAACATTTTTAGGGTCATTTTGAGACTATTTGAGATCATTTTAAGACTCTCTAGAACATTTTCAGACTTTCTAGAAAATTTTCATTTTATCTAGAGAATTTTCAGACTACGTAGGACATTTTTTAAACTTTCAAAGTCATTTTTAGATGATTTGTAATATCTTTAGACGATTTATCTAGAAATGTTTCATAATTTCAGATTATCTAGAACATTTTCAAACTATCTAGAACATCTTCAGACTTTCTAGAAAATTTTCAAACTATCTAGAGAATTTTCAGACTATCTAGGTCATTTTTAAACTTTTAAAGTCATTTTCAGATGATTTGTAATATTTTCAGACAACTTATCCAGAACAATTTCAGATTATCTAGAACGTTTTCAGACTATGTAAAATATTTTCAGTCTTAACAAAACACCTTCCGTCTCTATTTAAATGACCGATGTGAAAATATTTGCAGTTTTAATGAAATTTAATTAGTCTACATCAACATCCTAAAATATTATAGGCCTACGGAAAGTGGTTAAATTGTAACAATTTATGAACGATTGGAATAATAGTAAAAGCAAAAATAATTAGATAGCTTTATCATGTTATTATTATAATTTATATATATTTTTTCAGGAGACTCTGGCTGAAGCATTACAACAACCAGCAAAAAGATCTGTAACTCGACATAGTATAGTTCGTGACACCCGTGACTCAGTTGATGTATGACACTGCTGTACATCATTCATTATTTATGGCTTAGTTTAAAATTAAAATTTCAGTATTTTTATAAAATTATGTTTCCCATAATCCTGCTTTAAAATCGCTGGTTCGAGCTGCATTGGTAAAAGTGTTCTTTTGCTTGGAAATCAAGAATGTTGATTCAATCTCATATGATGCATCACGAGATAGTTAGATACATTCCAAAGGTTATATTTTATTCATTTGCTTTTAATTGATTTTTATTTATATGTCTCTGTATTGGTCACAATAATAAAAAACGATAATTATCATATGTAAGAGTTAACAAGTCAAATTTAACAAGTAGGTGCTGTACTGACGGACAACAAGATAGAAATTATATGAAATAAATAGTATAGTAGAATAAATATAAACCTAAATATTCGACTTCATCATAGTTTTTCCCAAGAGGGAAATTCTTCAGTTGCCAAATTTTATAACTATAATACTATTTAATGGTTTTTTAATAATAAAAATATATTTTTATTATTGTTTACTGCTGTACAGTACCTCTGATCTTATGTCATGTGATGTGATATTTTGATATTTATTTAATAAATTCTATATTAATTTAGATGTAAATATAGAAATTATACTGGTTTTATTAGTGAATATACGAAAACTATTCTTAATATTCTTTGAACCTGTATATAGAGTTGCCCTTTTATAATTACTTTAGCCTATTATGACTTATATTTAATCAAATAAAAAGAACTACAAGAATAATGATATTTTATTTTTGTATATAAAATTTATCCTATACTTCCTGTAAATTTTACCGATTTTTTCATTTATTTAATTGTCTAATAATGTAAATATTAATCTTGAAGATGTATTCATTTGTTTAGTTTTTAAATATTTTATTATTTACCATTTGTTTACTGAGTTATACGATTTTATAGTTTGGCGATTTTCTTCGTCATGATTTTGTTCCAAAAGTTAATTTTTGGTAAATGCGGTTGTATAAAGAATTTTATAAGTTTTTTTATTTATATTGAACAAAAGTTATGTGTTTGAACAAAATTTTGCACAATCGAAAAACGCGCAAACAATTTATTTGCAAAGTTATACGATACGATTTTATACTTTGACGATTTTTTTCGTCATGTTTTTGTTCCAAAAGTTAATTTTTGGTAAATGCGGTTGTATAGAGAATTTTATAAACTTTTTATTTATATTGAATTATTTATATTGAAAGTTATGTGTTTTAATAAATTTTAGCACAATTGCAGTCGAAAAACGCGCAAACAATTTACTTGCAAAGTTATACGATACGATTTTAAAATTTGACGATATTTTTCGTCATGATTTTGTTTCAAAAGTTGATTTTTGGTAAATGCGGTTGTAAAGAGAATTTTATAAGCTTTTTATTTATGATATACAAAAGTTATGTGTTTTAACAAAATTTGCACACTTGCAGTCGAAAAACGCGCAAACATTATTCGCAAAGTTATACGATACGATTTTAAAGTTTGACGATTTTTTCGTCATGATTTTGTTCCAAAAGTTGATTGTTGGTAAATGCGTTGTAAAGAAAATTTTATAAGCTTTTTATTTATGTTAACAAAATTATGTGTTTTAACAAAATTTTGCCACAATTGCAATCGAAAAACGCGCAACAATTTATTTGCAAAGTTATACGATACGATTTTAAAGTTTGTCGATTTTTTCGTCATGTTTTTGTTCCAAAAGTTGATTTTTGGTAAATGCTGTTGTTAGAAAATTGTATAGGCTTTTATTTTTATTAAACAAAAGTTATGTGTTTTACAAAATTTGCACACTTGCAGTCGAAAAACGCGCAAACAATTTGTTCGCAAAGTTTAAGATGCGATTTTAAAGTTTGACGATTTTTTTCGTCATGATTTTGTTTCAAAAGTTGATTTTTGGTAAATGCGGTTGTAAAGAGAATTTTATAAGCTTTTTATTTATGATATACAAAAGTTATGTGTTTTAACAAAATTTTGCACACTTGCAGTCGAAAAACGCGCAAACAATTTATTCGCAAAGTTATACGATACGATTTTAAAGTTTGACGATTTTTTCGTCATGATTTTGTTCCAAAAGTTGATTTTTGGTAAATGCGGTTGTAAAGAAAATTTTATAAGCTTTTTATGTATGTTAAACAAAAATTATGTGTTTTAACAAAATTTTGCACATTTGCAGTCGAAAAACGCGCAAACAATTTATTTGCAAAGTTATACGATACGATTTTAAAGTTTGTCGATTTTTTTCGTCATGTTTTTGTTCCAAAAGTTGATTTTTGGTAAATGCTGTTGTTTAGAAAATTGTATAGGCTTTCTATTTTTATTAAACAAAAGTTATGTGTTTTAACAAAATTTTGCACACTTGCAGTCGAAAAACGCGCAAACAATTTGTTCGCAAAGTTTAATGATGCGATTTTAAAGTTTGACGATTTTTTTCGTCATGATTTTGTTCCCAAAGTTAATATTTGGTAAATGCGGTTGTGTAGAGAATTTTATAAGTTTTTTATTTATATTTAACAAAAGTAATGTGTTTTAATAAAATTTTGCACAATTGCAGTCGAAAAACGCGCAAACAATTTATTTGCAAAGTTATACGATACGATTTTAAAGTTTGACGATTTTTTTCGTCATGTTTTTGTTCCAAAAGTTGATTTTGTAAATGCGGATGTATAGAGAATTTTATAAGCTTTCTATTTATATTTAACAAAAGTTATGTGTTTTAACAAAATTTTGCACATTTGCAGTCGAAAAACGCGCAAACAATTTATTTGCAAAGTTATACGATACGATTTTAAAGTTTGACGATTTTTTTCGTCATGATTTTGTTCCAAAAGTTGAAAATTGGTAAATGCAGATGTATAGAGAATTTTATAAGCTTTTTATTTATATTAAACAAAAGTTATGTGTTTTAACAGAATTTGGCACATTTGCAGTCGAAAAACGCGCAAACAATTATTTTACAAAGTTATACGATACGATTTTAAAGTTTGACTATTTTTTTCGTCATGTTTTTGTTCCAAAAGTTGAAAACTGGTAAATGCAGATGTATAGAGAGATTCATAAGCTTTTTATTTATTTCAAACAAAAGTTATATGTTTTAACAAAATTTGCAAAGTTATACGATACGATTTCAAAGTTTGACGTTATTTTTCGTCATGATTTTGTTCCAAAAGTTGATTTTATATTTATATTTTAGATAACATTATTAGACGATGTACAACATTTTCAAACGAACTGCAATTTTTTCAGACTATCTACAATATTTTCAGGCTATTTGCAATATTTTAGACAATATGCAACTAGTTCGTAGAGCATTTTCACACTATCTAGAACATTTTTAGATTATCTAAAAAAATTACACAATCTAAAACATTTTCTGATTGTATCTAGGACATTTTAAAATTATCTAAGGTCCACTAGTACTAGTATTACTTAAATTTGAATCGGAATTTTGTGATTTTGTACCTATGTATTGTACACTTTTTGCAAAAAAAAAATAAAATGTTTAATAAAAGTACTCAGTATCAATAAACAGTTAAAATATTAATCAATAGAAGTTATTAATACATATAAGTAACATAAATAACTATAAAAATCAAATAATAAATATAATAAGTATATATTTGAATTTAAAAATAACGTTTTAAAATTTTGTTCCCATCTTTTATCTATGCTTTTGTTTCGATTATATAGATGGCATATAGTGTCTCATCTATATTTACGTTTTTCGGTCATCTTCGGATTCGTGATTGGTGTGTGTTTATAACCTCACAATTTTATATTCATAATTAAAAAACACTTGTGTGGTTTTGTGAATAATAATAAAAAGTATATATGATTATAACTAAGTACGTGGTAAATCCAGATATTATA
>NW_020537758.1:9415706-9446366 GCF_003426905.1 Ctenocephalides felis | reverse complement strand
TTAAAAGTATTACAAAAATAAATTGGCCACAAATAAAAACAGCTATGTAAGGCCCTCTAGAGCGCACGAGTAGGGCTTCTCTTTCAGCTCTTCGAGTCTTATTACAAAATTCAATTGGCCACAAATAAAAACAGCTATGTAAGGCCCTCTAGAGCGCACGAGTAGGGCTTCTCTTTCAGCTCTTCGAGACTTAATGGGTTAAAAGTATTACGAAAAATAAATTGGCCACAAATAAAAACAGCTATGTAAGGCCCTCTAGAGCGCACGAGTAGGGCTTCTCTTTCAGCTCTTCGAGTCTTATTACAAAATTCAATTGGCCACAAATAAAAACAGCTATGTAAGGCCCTCTAGAGCGCACGAGTAGGGCTTCTCTTTCAGCTCTTCGAGTCTTATTACAAAATTCAATTGGCCACAAATAAAACCTATGTAAGGCCCTCTAGAGCGCACGAGTAGGGCTTCTCTTTCAGCTCTTCGAGTCTTATTACAAAATTCAATTGGCCACAAATAAAAACAGCTATGTAAGGCCCTCTAGAGCGCACGAGTAGGGCTTCTCTTTCAGCTCTTCGAGTCTTATTACAAAATTCAATTGGCCACAAATAAAAACAGCTATGTAAGGCCCTCTAGAGCGCACGAGTAGGGCTTCTCTTTCAGCTCTTCGAGACTTAATGGTTAAAAGTATTACAAAAATAATTGGCCACAAATAAAAACAGCTATGTAAGGCCCTCTAGAGCGCACGAGTAGGGCTTCTCTTTCAGCTCTTCGAGTCTTATTACAAATTCAATTGGCCACAAATAAAAACAGCTATGTAAGGCCCTCTAGAGCGCACGAGTAGGGCTTCTCTTTCAGCTCTTCGAGACTTAATGGTTAAAAGTATTACAAAAATAAATTGGCCACAAATAAAAACAGCTATGTAAGGCCCTCTAGAGCGCACGAGTAGGGCTTCTCTTTCAGCTCTTCGAGTCTTATTACAAAATTCAATTGGCCACAAATAAAAACAGCTATGTAAGGCCCTCTAGAGCGCACGAGTAGGGCTTCTCTTTCAGCTCTTCGAGACTTAATGGTTAAAAGTATTACAAAAATAAATTGGCCACAAATAAAAACAGCTATGTAAGGCCCTCTAGAGCGCACGAGTAGGGCTTCTCTTTCAGCTCTTCGAGTCTTATTACAAAATTCAATTGGCCACAAATAAAACAGCTATGTAAGGCCCTCTAGAGCGCACGAGTAGGGCTTCTCTTTCAGCTCTTCGAGTCTTATTACAAAATTCAATTGGCCACAAATAAAACAGCTATGTAAGGCCCTCTAGAGCGCACGAGTAGGGCTTCTCTTTCAGCTCTTCGAGACTTAATGGTTAAAAGTATTACAAAAATAAATTGGCCACAAATAAAACAGCTATGTAAGGCCCTCTAGAGCGCACGAGTAGGGCTTCTCTTACAGCTCTTCGAGTCTTATTACAAAATTCAATTGGCCACAAATAAAAACAGCTATGTAAGGCCCTCTAGAGCGCACGAGTAGGGCTTCTCTTTCAGCTCTTCGAGTCTTAAAGGTTAAAAGTATTACAAAAATAAATTGGCCACAAATAAAACAGCTATGTAAGGCCCTCTAGAGCGCACGAGTAGGGCTTCTCTTTCAGCTCTTCGAGTCTTATTACAAAATTCAATTGGCCACAATAAAAACAGCTATGTAAGGCCCTCTAGAGCGCACGAGTAGGGCTTCTCTTTCAGCTCTTCGAGACTTAATGGTTAAAAGTATTACAAAAATAAATTGGCCACAAATAAAAACAGCTATGTAAGGCCCTCTAGAGCGCACGAGTAGGGCTTCTCTTTCAGCTCTTCGAGACTTAATGGTTAAAAGTATTACAAAAATAAATTGGCCACAAATAAAAACAGCTATGTAAGGCCCTCTAGAGCGCACGAGTGGGGCTTCTCTTTCAGCTCTTCGAGTCTTATTACAAAATTCAATTGGCCACAAATAAAAACAGCTATGTAAGGCCCTCTAGAGCGCACGAGTAGGGCTTCTCTTTCAGCTCTTCGAGTCTTATTACAAAATTCAATTGGCCACAAATAAAAACAGCTATGTAAGGCCCTCTAGAGCGCACGAGTAGGGCTTCTCTTTCAGCTCTTCGAGTCTTATTACAAAATTCAATTGGCCACAAATAAAAACAGCTATGTAAGGCCCTCTAGAGCGCACGAGTAGGGCTTCTCTTTCAGCTCTTCGAGTCTTATTACAAATTCAATTGGCCACAAATAAAAACAGCTATGTAAGGCCCTCTAGAGCGCACGAGTAGGGCTTCTCTTCAGCTCTTCGAGACTTAATGGTTAAAAGTATTACAAAAATAAATTGGCCACAAATAAAACAGCTATGTAAGGCCCTCTAGAGCGCACGAGTAGGGCTTCTCTTTCAGCTCTTCGAGTCTTATTACAAAATTCAATTGGCCACAAATAAAAACAGCTATGTAAGGCCCTCTAGAGCGCACGAGTAGGGCTTCTCTTTCAGCTCTTCGAGACTTAATGGTTAAAAGTATTACAAAAATAAATTGGCCACAAATAAAAACAGCTATGTAAGGCCCTCTAGAGCGCACGAGTAGGGCTTCTCTTTCAGCTCTTCGAGTCTTATTACAAAATTCAATTGGCCACAAATAAAAACAGCTATGTAAGGCCCTCTAGAGCGCACGAGTAGGGCTTCTCTTTCAGCTCTTCGAGACTTAATGGTTAAAAGTATTACAAAAATAAATTGGCCACAATAAAAACAGCTATGTAAGGCCCTCTAGAGCGCACGAGTAGGGCTTCTCTTTCAGCTCTTCGAGTCTTAAAGGTTAAAAGTATTACAAAAATAAATTGGCCACAAATAAAAACAGCTATGTAAGGCCCTCTAGAGCGCACGAGTAGGGCTTCTCTTTCAGCTCTTCGAGTCTTATTACAAAATTCAATTGGCCACAAATAAAAACAGCTATGTAAGGCCCTCTAGAGCGCACGAGTAGGGCTTCTCTTTCAGCTCTTCGAGTCTTAAAGGTTAAAAGTATTACAAAAATAAATTGGCCACAAATAAAAACAGCTATGTAAGGCCCTCTAGAGCGCACGAGTAGGACTTCTCTTTCAGCTCTTCGAGTCTTATTACAAAATTCAATTGGCCACAAATAAAAACAGCTATGTAAGGCCCTCTAGAGCGCACGAGTAGGGCTTCTCTTTCAGCTCTTCGAGTCTTATTACAAATTCAATTGGCCACAAATGAAAACAGCTATGTAAGGCCCTCTAGAGCGCACGAGTAGGGCTTCTCTTTCAGCTCTTCGAGACTTAATGGTTAAAAGTATTACAAAAATAAATTGGCCACAAAAAAAACAGCTATGTAAGGCCCTCTAGAGCGCACGAGTAGGGCTTCTCTTTCAGCTCTTCGAGTCTTATTACAAAATTCAATTGGCCACAAATAAAAACAGCTATGTAAGGCCCTCTAGAGCGCACGAGTAGGGCTTCTCTTTCAGCTCTTCGAGTCTTATTACAAAATTCAATTGGCCACAAATAAAAACAGCTATGTAAGGCCCTCTAGAGCGCACGAGTAGGGCTTCTCTTTCAGCTCTTCGAGTCTTATTACAAAATTCAATTGGCCACAAATAAAAACAGCTATATAAGGCCCTCTAGAGCGCACGAGTAGGGCTTCTCTTTCAGCTCTTCGAGACTTAATGGTTAAAAGTATTACAAAAATAAATTGGCCACAAATAAAAACAGCTATGTAAGGCCCTCTAAAGCGCACGAGTAGGGCTTCTCTTTCAGCTCTTCGAGTCTTATTACAAAATTCAATTGGCCACAAATAAAAACAGCTATGTAAGGCCCTCTAGAGCGCACGAGTAGGGCTTCTCTTTCAGCTCTTCGAGACTTAATGGTTAAAAGTATTACAAAAATAAATTGGCCACAAATAAAAACAGCTATGTAAGGCCCTCTAGAGCGCACGAGTAGGGCTTCTCTTTCAGCTCTTCGAGTCTTATTACAAAATTCAATTGGCCACAAATAAAAACAGCTATGTAAGGCCCTCTAGAGCGCACGAGTAGGGCTTCTCTTTCAGCTCTTCGAGACTTAATGGTTAAAAGTATTACAAAAATAAATTGGCCACAAATAAAAACAGCTATGTAAGGCCCTCTAGAGCGCACGAGTAGGGCTTCTCTTTCAGCTCTTCGAGTCTTAAAGGTTAAAAGTATTACAAAAATAAATTGGCCACAAATAAAAACAGCTATGTAAGGCCCTCTAGAGCGCACGAGTAGGGCTTCTCTTTCAGCTCTTCGAGTCTTATTACAAAATTCAATTGGCCACAAATAAAAACAGCTATGTAAGGCCCTCTAGAGCGCACGAGTAGGGCTTCTCTTTCAGCTCTTCGAGACTTAATGGTTAAAAGTATTACAAAAATAAATTGGCCACAAATAAAAACAGCTATGTAAGGCCCTCTAGAGCGCACGAGTAGGGCTTCTCTTTCAGCTCTTCGAGTCTTATTACAAAATTCAATTGGCCACAAATAAAACAGCTATGTAGGGTTTATTTTAAGCTCTTCAACTCTTCACATCTTCGAGTCTTCAAGTTTTCGAGTCTTCAAGTCTTCAGCTCTTCAAGTCTTCAGCTCTTCAATTCTTCGATTCTTCAAGTCTTCAGTTCTTCGAGTCTTTGAGTCTTCAAGTTTTCAGTTCTTTGAGTCTTCGATCTTTTAAATTTTCAGCTCCTTATGTCTCAATGCGTATTACCACAATGCAATGACCAATGCCCAATGACCCATGAAAAACAATTATGCCTCTCTCCATCTTTCAATTTTCAGGACCTTTTTCAATGCAATGCCCAATGACCCATGGAAAACAATTATGACACTTTGAACACTTTCCTTCTTTCAATTTTCAGGACGACGTCTTCACTCGCATTCCTCATCTGTTCCTCGAATTCCATACACCTTTTATTATTAATATTATTATTTTCTGTTGTACACGTGTGGCCAGTAATTGTGTGTGTGTAAATGTGTGGCAACAAATGATGATGAATACGTTTGCTTTTTTCTTATTTACTAACACTAACACTACCTTCATCCCTCAACCCTTATCCTTTTTCCTTTCCTCCCCCTCGAAGGGTTGTCACCTTAACGTGGTGAGGGGGTCTAACTTTAATAAAAGTTACCAAGAACAACCCACTGAATGCGAGTCGAAGCCGTCGGGGTAATAAATTATAATAGATTTGCAGATTTTTTAAGCTTAACTTGATAACAATTTTTTCTGATTGTAACTAACTTATCTGATAAATTATTTTAACTTTTGTCTGATTGTTAATAGAATTATGTGTTATATGCATTTTTAAATAATATTTTTACAATTATATGTGATTTTAATTATTTTTTAGAACTTCTGAAATTCTTTAGCAAAATTCCTTCAGGCAATGTAAATTATAATTTAAATTGCCTGAAGGAATTTTGCTGGTGACAAATATATTTGTCACCGCATTTTTCTGACGCCTACATCATATAATTGTATTGTTGATATTTATACATTTACAAATATATATATATATATATATATATATATATATATATATTTATTTATTTATTTATTTATATGAGTGAGTTCTTGAGGGCGATACATCAAACAAAGAAAAGGCAAAGATTTATAAAATAATCTTTAATTCCAAACGTTTCGACATTCAATTTAATGTCATCATCAGTGGATGTCGAATGTCGAAACGTTTGGAATTAAAGATTATTTTATAAATCTTTGCCTTTTCTTTGATGTATCGCCCTCAAGAACTCACTCATATATTTCAACATCAAAATTAACTACTAAATCATATATTTATATATATATATATATATATATATATATATATATATATATATATTATATATGTAGAAAAAATAAACAATGGGATTATGTCATGAATGTAAATTGCGCCTTGAAATATGAATTAACTTATTTATCAAAGGCCTTTTATATAAACCGATAAATAAATAAATATACTTATATATATATATATATATATATATATATATATAAATATACTTATATATGCAACTAGTGTAATATTGTTATTTAGCAGTAAATTGGTTATAAATAATTTTATTTTATATTATTAAATTATTGACTGTCCAAACTGTATTAGTAAATATGTTTAATAAAGTGATATTCAAACAATATTGAATTTCTATTTTAACGAATTTTATTTTTGAAAATATATTCATAGTTCTCATTTTTCAAATGCATATTTCTTGAATTTCAGCCGAAATAATTTTATTTCATATTTTTGAGGTCACAGGGAATGTACCTTGAAAATTTCAGCATTTCGAATTTTTCAAAAAAAATGAAAATGCTATATTTTTATTTTTTTAATATTTGGTTTTCAGCATCTAGGGCTATTGAAATGCAATTTTTCTCGTTGGCATGGAATCGTAGTAAATTTTATCTAGTTTCTCCTCATCTAACTGAAGAGGGGTGCTTTCATGTGCTATTTGTGAGATATTTGATAAAATAGATATCTTTGAATATTTGATAAAAACAATCAAATCAGCAATTTGCCTCTTAAAAATAAGATTTTCCATATACGGATCAAAAGTCCTTATAGAAATCTCACAGATCATTTTGATTTCTTCATTAAGATTTTTAACTTCCCGTAGGGTAAGTTATTGTAATGGGCCGAAAATCGGAATTGAAAATTTTTACATTTCTCGACGTTTTGAAGGTTTCTGAACGTTTTGGCATACTTCAGAAAAAATGGATGTGTGTGTGTGTGTGTGTGTGTATGTATGTATGTATGGATACAAATTTTCGCCCACGTTTTCGGGCGTACCGATCAACCGATTTGAATGGTTCAAAAAACATTCGATTCCTATTGATAGGGAAAAGAGCTGATTAGTTTTTGGCAAAGGCAGGTCCAGCCGTTTCGGAGATACGGAGCAAAGAGTGCAGAAAATAGAAATCTAATTTTTGAGAGAACGGAGTATCCGATTTGAATGATCTAAAAGACATTCAATTAGTAATGATTGGGAGAAGTGTTTATTAGTTTTTGGCAAAGGCAGGCCCAGCCATTTTGAAGATATGGAGCTAAATATGTAAAAAATGGCAATTTTTGAGAGAACTAAGCGTCCGATTTAAATGATTTAAAGAACTTTCTGCTTGTCTTAACAAAATAATTGTTTTTGGAAAAAAAAATTTTTTTCCAATTTTTTAATTTTTTTTTTAGTTTTTTGTATATCAAAAATATTTCAGATTTTATTTTTAACTCTACTGTCTACTTATAAATATTAGACAATGTTACAATATTTATAATAATCTATTTGAAAACATTCAGTATTCCACGAACATTTCGTTACGGTACGGGAAGTTCCAGCAATTTGCCTTAAGGCACGATGCCATAATTGCCTCAAGACAGAATTCCACTTACAGCTAGTTCAAATTAAATGTCTCCGAAACGGCTGGACCTGTCTTGAGTAAAAACTTATCATCGCGGCTTTTTAGCGATAGGAATCGAATGTTTTTTCAATCATTGCATTGAAACATACACACACACACCATGCATCCATTTTTTCTAAGGTATGCCAAAATGTTCAGTAACCTCTGAAAAGTAAAGACATGCAATAAAAAAAATTGTGGTTACTATAACTTACCCTACGGGAAGTTAATTATTACTACAATACCTTCAGTCTGGTTTCCCAGTGAATAAACAAGGAATATGTAGTAAATACCTGAAATAAATATTAAACAAATAATCTTAAACGCGAAATACTATTCTTATAAGTTTATTTTCTCATTAAAAAATAAATATTACATCCTTTTCATCCAGAGAGATTCGAAACAAATTCGAATACGTCAAACAGATAAAATATATATTTTCTGCACAAACAATATATATTCTTAAATGCACTTCTTTTAACCATAACTAGAAAAAAGTAGAATATCTCTACTACACTATATAGACGTCCATAAAAAAATATGAATCCTTTAACAGTATAAATCTAAAATTTTAAAATTGAATCGAAAATTATTAATTCTCTATATACATACTCAAATGATAATATCTAAGTCAGTTTCTAATCGCTTTCTTCTTTTGGTTTTTTGTCTTTTTTCTTCTTTTTCTTCTTTTCTACTGGTGCCTCCTGAAATGATAAAATAAATATTAGAGTTGATACAGAAACAGAAAATGCAAATTTGGTATTGAAAGATTATTGACCGTGGCCTCTTCTTCAGCAGCTGCTTCTTCTGCTGCTGGTTCGGTGGGTGGGTCTTCATCACGCTTCTTTTTCTTCTTTTTTTTCTTTTCTGATGTTGATACATCCATTGCTTCACCACTTCCTGACGCATCACCAGAACTTAACTTACGCTGAAAGAAAAATAAAACTAGCTGTAAGTGGAATTCTGTCTTAAGGCAATTAAGGCATCGTGCCCTAAGGCAAATTGATGGAACTTCCCGTACCAAATATTATTATTTTTTTTAAAAACGATTAACATTTTTAAAAACATTTTACTTCGAAAAAATAAGATTTTCGAGAAACTATAAATTGGACAAAAAATTACTTTTTTTTGAATAAAAAAATTAAAAAAAAATTTTTTTTTTTTTAATTTTTTTTTTTTTTTAAAGAATGTTTTTTTTATCTTGACATATTTTGGAAGATCTAAACTTTATTTCAAAGCAATCGTACTGCTTCAACTGCATAAAGACGAATTATCAAAGCGCGTAAGCGCCGCGTCGCCGTCTAAAGCGTAAACATTGGTACGGAACCCATAGGAATGTAAACAAAATTTATACTTATTGTTAAAATCTCTATAAAATATCTGATAATCTGATGTGCATAAGTCTAATTATTATTTTTGACCGCCAAATGGCATTTTTATTTACTTTTTTTACTAAATCTCCGAAACCGCTAGACCTGCCTTCATGAAAATTTTATCAATTCTTCATCTTGTCAATACAAGTAAAATGTTTTTTGAATTATTAAAATCGGAGGCTCCGTTCTCTCAAAAACTGAGGTACCGTTTTTGGCACTTTTTGCCCCGTATCTTCGGAACGGCTAGACCTGACTTCGCCAAAAACTAATCAGCACGTCTCCTTATCAATACGAATCGAATGTTTTTTGAATTATTCAAATCGGTTGATCCGTGTTCCCGAAATCGTCGACGAAAATTTGTATCCGCACACACATACATACTACGCACACACACACACACATACATCCATTTTTTCTAAGGTATGCCAAAATATTCAGAAACCTCTGAAACGTAAAGATATATAAAAATTTTCATTTTCGATTTTTTTGCGATTACTATAACTTACCCTACGAGAAGTTAATAGTTAACCAAAAACTTATATTTTAAAAACACTTAAAAAATTAAATTGTGAAACAAAATATTTCCTTCATCAAAATACCTAAAAATTTGTAAAAGAAAACAACTTATATTGTAAAAATACTTAACAATAATAATAAAAATGATAATAATAATAATAATAATAATAACAATAATATAAAACACTTAAATTTGTTAAAATATTATAAAATAACCAAAAATTTGTTAAATAAAATAATTATACTATAAAAGTATTGTAAAAATTATTAAAATACTTATTAAATTTTTAAAAAAATACTTGCAACAAACAAACTAGTTATATTTAAAAATAATTAAAATTAACTAAATATAAATAAGTTTATAGTAAATAAATTAAATAATAAATAAATAAGTAATAAAATAGCTAATAATGAATTAAATTATATTAAACCTGTAAAATATTGACTTAAGCCTTATAATAATATTATTATACCGACGGCTTGTAAAATGAATAAATAAATAAATAAATAAAGAACACTTACTTTCTTTGTAGGTTCTTCAGACCCGTTAGTAGCTGATTGAGAAGCCTCTTGTTCATCCCCCGGTTCTTTCTTAATACTGCAAATATTTTTTTTATTTTATTATTTATTTAATCATTATTATTTAATTAATTTACTATTATTTAATTTATTATTAGGTTGTCAAATATCTCCCTTCCGCTATTTTGCTCTTGGTTTATAATACAAAAAGGCGGAAGGGAGATAGTTGACAACCTTATTATTTATTATATAATTAATTATTTAATGAATTTAATATTTATTATTCATTATTTAATTCATTTGTTCAAATAATTAATTCTTGAATTATTTATTTATGTAATTATTTATAATAAAAATTATAAGAATATTCATTTTTTATTTTTTATTTTTTATTATTTTTTAATTATTTTTTACTTAATTTACTATTTATTATTCAATTAATTTTCTATTTAATATTTATTTTTTTATTCATAATTATTTAATTCATTAGATATTATCAATCAAATTAATCCATTATTACCATTATTACTTTTATCAATTTCCTTACCTGTAATCTACGTATCCAGTAAGCCATTCCTTTGGTGTGTTTTCATTTGGCTTTCCGTGTTTGTCTAATTTTCCTGCGGCTATCAAAGACTTCTTTTGTGATGCCTTAGGTCCTAAGCCCCATTTTCTGGGATATGTATCTCGCTCCATTATCACACGTTTTAATTTAGCACAGACTCCATGGTCGCATGACATCATTGTTGCTGTGGTCATTAGAGCGATTGCTGGAGAAAAAAATTTAATAAACAAGAGTTTTAATTAAATTTGGCATACAAAATGCTTATTTTGTATAAATACTTATAATGAAAAAGTACTTATGAATTTGTTAAATAAAATATTTTAATTGTAATTATAAATTAACTAAACATAAACTTAAAATAAATTTAATTATAAATATATAATATGTGAATTAAATACTATATAAACAAATACTTAAATCATGAAAATAAAATATTTTCAAAAATATTTATAAATCAACTAAAATATTAAATATATAATAAATTAATTATTTAAATAATAAAGTCTTATAATGGAATAAATATAACATAAAAATAATAAATTAACTAAAAATAATGAAAAATAAAAATTAAGAATAAATTAATTAAAAATAAATAATTAATTAAATAATAAATACTTAATAAATACTACTTATTAAATAGTAAAAATAAATATATAAATCACTTATAAGAATAATTATAAATGAACCAAAAATAAGTCAATATTGAATAAATTTATTAATTAAATAATATTTACATTAATGAAATAGTGAATAAATAATGAATAAATAAATAAGAAATTAAGTAATAAATAAAAAACAAATATTAATTTGGTGAAAATAAATTAAAAAATTATTTTAATAATGAATAAAATAATTAAATAATAAACAAATAAATTAATAAATTATGAATGAAATAATTAAATGAATAAAAAATAGATGAATAGATAAATTAATTTAAAAACAAATAAATTAAGGAATTAAATAATAAATAAATTAAAGAAATAATGAATTAATAAATAATGAATAAATAAATATTTGATTAATTAATTAACTAATTGAATAATATATTAAATAAAAAATAATAAATAAATAGATGAATTAATGAATAAGTATTAAATTAATTAATTTCCTAATTAAATAAATTAAATAAAAAATAATTAATGATTAATAAAAAATGAATATATAAATAATTAAATAACAAATAAATAATGCAATAATCAATAAATTAATTATTTAAATAAATGAATTAAATAATGTTAAATAAAAAAATGAATATTAAAAAATTAATTGAATAATTAACTAATTAAATAAATTAAATAAAAAATAATGAATAAATAATAAAAAATTGATATATAAATGATTACATAAATAAATAATTCAAGAATTAATTATTTGAACAAATGAATTAAATAATGATGAATAATAAATATTAAATTAATTAAATAATAATGATTAAATAAAAAAATAAATAAAAAAATAAAAAATGAATAAATAAATAATTAAATACATAAATAAATAATCCAATAATTAATTATTTAAATAAATGAATTGAATAATGATAAATAAAAAATAATTTAATATTAAATATAAAATGAAATTAATAAATAGTAATTAATTAAATGATAATGATTAAATAAATAATAAAATAAAAAATAATAAATACTGAAGAATGAATATATAAATATATAGTTAAAAAATAAATAATCCAATAGATAATAAATTAAATTATGAGTTAATTACTTAAATTTAAAATAAAAATAAATATGAACAAAAAACTAATTAAATATATAATAAAAAATACTAAATAAATAAAGTAAATAAATCATGGATAATAAATAAATCAAATAAATGATGAATAAAAAATGAATTATTCAAATAAATGAATTAAATAATGATTAGATAAAATAAAATATAATAAATACTGAAGAATGAATATATAAATTATTAATAAATAAATAAATAATAAATCAAATTATGAATTAATTATATAAATAAATTTATTGAATAATTATATTAAAAAAATTAAATTAAATAAATGAATTAACTAAATAAATTAATTAACTAATTAAATAAATGAATTGAATAATGATAAATAAAAAAATAATTTAATATTAAATATAAAATGAAATTAATAAATAGTAAATTAATTAAATGATAATGATTAAATAAATAATAAAATAAAAAATAATAAATACTGAAGAATGAATATATAAATATATAGTTAAAAAATAAATAATCCAATAGATAATAAATTAAATTATGAGTTAATTACTTAAATTTAAAATAAAAATAAATTATGAACAAAAAACTAATTAAATATATAATAAAAAATACTAAATAAATAAAGTAAATAAATCATGGATAATAAATAAATCAAATAAATGATGAATAAAAAATGAATTATTCAAATAAATGAATTAAATAATGATTAGATAAAATAAAATATAATAAATACTGAAGAATGAATATATAAATTATTAATAAATAAATAAATAATAAATCAAATTATGAATTAATTATTTAAATAAATTTATTGAATAATTATATTAAAAAATTAAATTAAATAAATGAATTAACTAAATAAATTAATTAACTAATTAAATAATAAATAAATGAATGAAATAATAGATGTTCAGATAAATAATAATAAATAAATACTCGAATCATAAAAAATAAATTGATAAAATAATTATAAATTAACTAAAAATAATAAAAAATAAATAAATACCTAACTATAAAAATCAATTGACAAAAAATCTTATAAAATTATGAGAAAACTAGAAATAATAAAAAAATGAATAAATTGAATAATATGTAATATAATTTGTAATATATTAGCATGAGCCTTATGTTTATAATATATATATATATATATATATATATATATATATATATATATGTATGAAATTATAAATAAATAATATTTACCTAATGCAATAGCTTCTCCCTTAGTAGTAACAATAACAATTTCCTGATTCATCTCGATTCCATCTTCATACCTCAAGACGCCCGGTAACATAACTTTGGCACCGTAACAAACAGCATTCACAGCACTGTCTTTCATTATGATACGTTTATGACGAACTAGAAGTACTTCTAAAGGCTTAACAATCCTCCTCAAGTAACTTTCATCTTTGTGATTCTCATATAACCATTGTGCGTCTAAGATATCGTGCATTGTCACCATGCCTTCTTCCTCTCCTTGGATACCAGACCTGGTGGTAATAGACATATTTTAAGCCTCATTGAAACCTTGGAGGATATTTTTTTAGTATTATTTTACCTGACACGTCTGAGTTCCAACATTTGACCGCCTACGCCTAAAACTAAACCTAAATGCACACACATTGTACGGATGTAGGAACCGGCTTCACAGCTGACCCAGAATACTCCCATGTTGCGCTCTGCATCATAATCGTGCAGGATAGATTCATAGACAGTTCTTACACGTAGTTGACGCTTTACAGCTGATATTAAAGGGGGCCTTTGGAACAAGGCACCACGTAGCTTTTCTAAACCTTGGTTAACCTATTGCAAAATAAACATTAATGATAAATATAAAAATAGATGTGTGTGTGCATGTGTGTACGTACTTTTGCAACACTTTCTACTGCTGAATGAAGTTTAAAAACAGCAACGTACTCTTTACCAGCACTTTGCTGAGATTTGACTAATCTAGTAGCTCTGTCGATACAAACAATAAGACATCCTGGAATAATAAAAACCGTATATAACTTTTCATATAAATAACAATGTCAATTATCATTTCCTTACCTGTTACTTTAGGATCAAGTGTCCCACTGTGTCCAGTCTTCTCCACTTTCAAAATCCTCTTAATCCAAGCCACGACCTCGTGTGAGCTAGGATTTGAAGGCTTGTCTACATTCAAACAGCCGGATTTGATATATTCTGAAAGCTCACGCTTCAACGGTGAAGACCCATAGGGCAATGGTGTGTAATGATTAGTACGGACATTCAGGCGATCAAAGTTCTACAAAAGTTACCAGTAAATCACAATGCAAATTGTAATGCATTATATATATATATATATATATATATATATATATATACATATATATATTTGTATTATATGTATATACCTTTAACAGCAATGGCCATTGTGAAGTATCTAATTGAGGTTTTTTCTCAGAAGGTTCTAAGTGGAATGTTTCGGTTTTCTGTCTTTCTCCCAAATTTTTCACCTTGTGCTTCTTTTCTTTCTTTACTGTTACCTCAGCCATTGCTAAAATAATAATAAAACTATGAATTTCAACAATTATGGATGACTATGAATTATACTAAAACTATATGGATATTGAAGCATTTTCTTACTACTAGATTCTATTACTACTCTAACTTTAACTTAAATTAGTACACAAACCAAGTTTCTAAATACTTCCTTATTATTAAATATAAGTTAAGCACACTATATAATATCTGGATTTACCACGTACTTAGTTATAATCATATATTCTTTCTTATTATTATTCACAAAACCACACACGTGTTTTTTTAAATTATGAATATAAAATTGTGAGGTTATAAACACACACCAATCACGAATCCGAAGATGACTGAAAAACGTAAATATAGATGAGACACTGTATGCCATCTACTTGATAGAAACAAAAGCATAGATAAAAGATGGGAACAAAATTTTAAAACGTTATTTTTAAATTCAAATATATACTTATTATATTTATTATTTGATTTTATAGTTATTTATGTTACTTATATGTTTTAATCACTTCTTCTGATTAATATTTTAACTGTTTATTGATACTGAGTACTTTTATTAAACATTTTAATTTTTTTTTGCAAAAAGTGTACAATACATAGCTACAAAATTACAAAATTTCGATTCAAATTTAAAACTAGGGGACCTTAGATAATTTTAAAATGTCCTAGATACAATCAGAAAATGTTTTAGATTGTGTAATTTTTTTAGATAATCTAAAAATGTTCTAGATAGTGTGAAAATGCTCTACGAACTAGTTGCATATTGTCTAAAATATTGCAAATAGCCTGAAAATATTGTAGATAGTCTGAAAAAATTGCAGTTCGTTTGAAAATGTTGTACATCGTCTAATAATGTTATCTAAAATATAAATATAAAATCAACTTTTGGAACAAAATCATGACGAAAAATAACGTCAAACTTTGAAATCGTATCGTATAACTTTGCAAATTTTGTTAAAACATATAACTTTTGTTTGAAATAAATAAAAAGCTTATGAATCTCTCTATACATCTGCATTTACCAGTTTTCAACTTTTGGAACAAAAACATGACGAAAAAAATAGTCAAACTTTAAAATCGTATCGTATAACTTTGTAAATAAATTGTTTGCGCGTTTTTCGACTGCAAATGTGCCAAATTCTGTTAAAACACATAACTTTTGTTTAATATAAATAAAAAGCTTATAAAATTCTCTATACATCTGCATTTACCAATTTTCAACTTTTGGAACAAAATCATGACGAAAAAAATCGTCAAACTTTAAAATCGTATCGTATAACTTTGCAAATAAATTGTTTGCGCGTTTTTCGACTGCAAATGTGCAAAATTTTGTTAAAACACATAACTTTTGTTAAATATAAATAGAAAGCTTATAAAATTCTCTATACATCCGCATTTACAAAAATCAACTTTTGGAACAAAAACATGACGAAAAAAATCGTCAAACTTTAAAATCGTATCGTATAACTTTGCAAATAAATTGTTTGCGCGTTTTTCGACTGCAATTGTGCTAAAATTTATTAAAACACATAACTTTCAATATAAATAATTCAATATAAATAAAAAGTTTATAAAATTCTCTATACAACCGCATTTACCAAAAATTAACTTTTGGAACAAAAACATGACGAAAAAAATCGTCAAAGTATAAAATCGTATCGTATAACTTTGCAAATAAATTGTTTGCGCGTTTTTCGATTGTGCAAAATTTTGTTCAAACACATAACTTTTGTTCAATATAAATAAAAAAACTTATAAAATTCTTTATACAACCGCATTTACCAAAAATTAACTTTTGGAACAAAATCATGACGAAGAAAATCGCCAAACTATAAAATCGTATAACTCAGTAAACAAATGGTAAATAATAAAATATTTAAAAACTAAACAAATGAATACATCTTCAAGATAATATTTACATTATAGACAATAAATAAATGAAAAAATCGGTAAAATTACAGGAAGTATAGGATAAATTTATATACAAAAATAAAATATCATTATTCTTGTAGTTCTTTTTATTTGATTAAATATAAGTCATAATAGGCTAAAGTAATTATAAAAGGGCAACTCTATACAGGTTCAAAGAATATTAAGAATAGTTTTCGTATATTCACTAATAAAACCAGTATAATTTCTATATTACATCTAAATTAATATAGAATTTATTAAATAAATATCAAAATATCACATCACATGACATAAGATCAGAGGTACTGTACAGCAGTAAACAATAATAAAAATATATTTTTATTATTAAAAAACCATTAAATAGTATTATAGTTATAAAATTTGGCAACTGAAGAATTTCCCTCTTGGGAAAAACTATGATGAAGTCGAATATTTAGGTTTATATTTATTCTACTATACTATTTATTTCATATAATTTCTATCTTGTTGTCCGTCAGTACAGCACCTACTTGTTAAATTTGACTTGTTAACTCTTACATATGATAATTATCGTTTTTTATTATTGTGACCGATACAGAGACATATAAATAAAAATCAATTAAAAGCAATGAATAAAATATAACCTTTGGAATGTATCTAACTATCTCGTGATGCATCATATGAGATTGAATCAACATTCTTGATTTCCAAGCAAAAGAACACTTTTACCAATGCAGCTCGAACCAGCGATTTTAAAGCAGGATTATGAGAAACATAATTTTATAAAAATACTGAGATTTTAATTTTAAACTAAGCCATAAATAATGAATGATGTACAGGAGTGTCATACATCAACTGAGTCACGGTTGTCACGAACTATACTATGTCGAGTTACAGATCTTTTTGCTGGTTGTTGTAATGCTTCAGCCAGAGTCTCCTAAAAAAATATATATATTTAAATTCAAATAATAACATAACAAAGCTATCTATCTATTATTCCAATCGATCATGATTTTTTACAATTAAACCACTTTCCATAGATAGGCCTATAATATTTTAGGATGTTGATATAGACTAATTAAATTTTATTAAAAACGCAAAAATATTCACATTTGTCATTTAAATAAAGACCGAAGGTATTTTGTTAAGACTGAAAATATTTTACGTTGTCTGAAAATGTTCTGGATAATCTGAAATTATTCCAGATAGTCTTAAAATGTTCTAGATTGCTTAAAAATATTCTAGATAGGCTAAAAAAATTCTTGAAAGTTTGAAAATGTTCTAAATAGTCTGAAAATGTTCTACATAGTCTTAAAATGACTTTAGAAAATTTTAAAATGTCATAGATAGTCTGAAAATATTTTAGATTATTTGAAAATTACGTTGAAGTTCGTCTAAAAATGTTGCAGATCGACTAAAAATGTTTCAGATCGTCTCAAAGTGTTGCAAATTATTGTAAATAGTCTGAATTATAGATTCTCTAAAAATGTTGCAGACCGTCTAAAAATGTTGCAAAAAGTCTGAAAATGTTGCAAATCGTCTAAAAATGTTGCAAATTGAGTAAATATGTTGCAAATTGTCTGGAAGTGTTGCAAAACGTCTGAAAATATTTTAAAAGTAAAATTAAAGTTAAATTTTGAGAATGTTGCAAATCGTCTAAAAAAATTGCAGGCTGTCTGAAAAAAAAATGTTTAAAAGGGATGCAAACCCTTCAAAAGTGCAAATTGTCTAAAAATGTTGCAGATCTTCTCAAAGTGTTGCATAGTGTCTAAAAATGTCGTAGATCGTTTAAAAATGTTGCAAATTCTCTGAAAGTGTTGAAAATCGTTTAAAAGTGTTGCAAATCACCAGAAAGTGTTCCAGATTGTCTAAAAATATTGCAAATTGAGTGAAAACGTTGCAGATTGTCTAAAAATGTTGCAGTTCGTCTAAAAATGGAGCAGATAGTCTTAAAGTGTTGCAAATTGTTTAAAAATATTGCAGATCGTCTTAGTGTTGTGTAGATTATCTAAAAATGTGGGAAATCGTCTAAAAATGAGAAAACCCTTCTGAAAATGTTGCAAATATTCTAAAAATGTTTCAAATCTCCAGAAAATGTTGTAGATCATGTAAAGATGTTGCAGATCGCCTAAAAATGTTGCACATCGTCTAAAAATCTTGCAAATCGTCTAAAAAAGTTGCAAATCGTCTAACAATATTGTAGAACATCTAAAATGTTGCAGGTCGTCTAAAAATGTTGCAATTTGTCTGAAAAATTGAA
This sequence comes from Ctenocephalides felis, assembly GCF_003426905.1. NCBI lineage: Eukaryota > Metazoa > Arthropoda > Insecta > Siphonaptera > Pulicidae > Ctenocephalides > Ctenocephalides felis. The sequence continues at coordinate 9,427,626 of NW_020537758.1, read as the reverse complement.
AATTGCCTAAAAACGTTACATATCGTCTAAAAATGTTGTAAATCGTGAAAAAAAATTTGCAAATCGTCAAGATAATGTTGCAAATGTTGTAGATCATGTAAAGATGTTGCAGATCGCCTAAAAATGTTGCACATCGTCTAAAAATCTTGCAAATCGTCTAAAAATGTTGCAAATCGTCTAACAATATTGTAGAACATCTAAAAATGTTGCAGGTCGTCTAAAAATGTTGCAATTTGTCTGAAAAATTGAAAATTGCCTAAAAACGTTACATATCGTCTAAAAATGTTGTAAATCGTGAAAAAAAATTTGCAAATCGTCAAGATAATGTTGCAATACGTTTTTTAAAAATTGACGACAACAGATTGAATTTAGGCTCACATGTACACACACGCACATACTTTTTCTAAATTTGGTCTCATTCGATTCAGAATCATTCGAAACGTCGATAAAACATCGTCGACAAAATTAGCAAAAAAAACCTATAAACTGCAATAATTCTTTAACTAAAAATTAATATTATAAATGTTAATAATAAAATTAAAAATATATAAAATATAAACATAAAAATAATACTAATGTTAATAAAGAAATTAAAAAAAAATGATAACAAACCTCAAACCTGGATGTAATCAATTTGCTTTTAGAAATTGATTTACGTGGTATGTTGTCTAAAGACTTTGGAGGCAAATCTAAACAAAAATCGAAAAAAATAATAAATGAAATATAAATAAAAAATAATTATGAAAATATATTTAACAATGATAAAATCATTTTTTAAGTACCTCTAGGGTTTTCAATACGGTTCAAACCTGCAGCCAATTCTTTCACACTTCGTCGTTCTAAAGCAGCACCTATAAAATAACAAAAAATAAAAAAAATCAGCACATAATGATATTGTTATTATAAAATTTTTATTACATACCAGGCGTAATTCCAACAATACTTCCTCCAACCAGACTTGTCCCAATCGTACCAGGACTAATACCCAGTATACTACCACCGGTTGCTGTACCGACCATATTTTTGTTGATACCAGTCAATTCTATAAAAATAACACACCATTTTAACAGACACACCAGGAAAAAGGCATTTCGAATGTTTGTATGAAATAATGTGTTTCTTATTACTGTGGCTTTTTATATTTTACCATTATCCATGCCGTCCATGAGCAGTGAGTCATTATTATGAGATGACGGTGATAGTTGCTCATCGTAGAATTGGAAGTCAGTATTCTGTCTGTCGGCACCAGAAACTGACCAGGGCCTAGGTTTTACACTTGTCTGATTTGGCCTGGACCACACTGAGCAATGGGAACCTGATTCGTGGTGGATGGTACAGAAATGATTGTTAAAATGAAACATGGTAATTATGGTTGATACATGGATACATGGAAACATGGTTGTCGTAGCAACTAGGGAATGCAATACCGATCGAAAATTTCAATACCGGTATTTCGGTAATTTTTCGTTTTAAAACCGGAATACCGGTAAATTACCGGTATTTTTATTATCTTAAACAAACGTAAACAAAATTGAAAGTTACTAGTACAACTATAAATGTATATACAACTACTACTATATTCAACTACATAATAAAAACAATAAAATAAAACAGTACGTTTATTTTTTTAAATAATAATTTAACAAAATTATATCCCATTTAATTAATTCATTATCACTATCGAGTATATTGAGTACTTTTCACCAAAAACAAACTTATGAGTAAGAAAGACCAAAAACTCATAAAAGGTCATATTACATTATTATAATAAACTGTATTGTCTGTATCCGATGTGTTAAATTAGCATAATCTCCAATATTTTAAAAAAAATATTTTTCTACACTAATTTAAGATCGTATACTTTGTCGAGATAAATAATAAGTTACTATAATTGTTGAGTATTGTTATTTAAAACAACGTGATGCTTCTATAGTATTTTCAAACTTCGAAACGTTTTCGAAAAATAATATTTTATAATTGTAATAAGAAGCAAAAATATTTAGTAATTATCATAATTATTATGTATAAAGTAAGAAAAAAAATAAAGATTACGCAGGGGTAATCAGTATGATATAAAATATTAGGTTGTCAAATATCTCCCTTCCGCTTTTTTGCTCTTGGTTTATAATACAAAAAGGCGGAAGGGAGATATTTGACAACCATTTTGGCGCAAATATCACTTTAAAAAACCGTTACATTTTTACAAAAGATGAAACAAACATCATTATCTATCAGTCCAATTCTATTTATTGTAACATGATATGAAGCCCTTAGTAAAGCAATAAATATTCAGTTTAATGACGAGTTGAGATAATATTTGACATTTGTTTATCCTATAGAATCACTTGAAGATATAGCTGTTTATGCGATTATGGAATTTAAAGATAAATTTGTTCCGAGAAATATAAACTTTAGTGTATTATGTATCAAATAGCGCTTATGTAAAAATACCGAAATGACCGGTATTTTTGGGGTAAATACCGGTAAAAATACCGTCGAAAAATCGGGCGGTTTACCGGTAATTCGATATACCGGTATACCGGTATTGCATTCCCTAATGGTTATACATAGGAACATGGTTATCATGGCAACGCTTTCTTATGCTTGTTCTTGGTATTGAAAATTATGAAAATGCCTATCTATTTAATAAAATATTTTACATATAAACAAGCAAGGAATAATGTTATGATAACAGAATTCTAGATGATGCAGTTATCATAAGATTCTTCCTTGCATGTTTATATGTAAAATACATAGATAGGCAAATGTATAGACATTTTCATAATTTTCAATACCAAGAACAAACATGAGAGATCATTACCATGACAACGCTATTTTATGAGCTCTGTTACGTCAGAATTGCCCCATGAATTTCGATTCGATGATTTGATTTTCTGATGACTAGTGAAAGTTGCCATATACATTAAACTAAAAAAACACACATGTATTAGATTGAATACTGAGTTTTTTTTTTCAATTTATGGATAACAACATGGTATAGATAAAACAACATAACACTTAAGAATGTATTCATTAACAAGAGATGCCTAATGAATTCATCTGAGGATATATTTCTTACAATTACGAAGCTGTATATTTAATGCGATTAGTATATTAAGTGCTACAGTACAAAATCTTACGAACTAAATCATAGAAATTAATGTAGTTAATAAATGATTAAAGAGATTGTTATAAAGAATATCAATCGATATTGATTAATAAGGTTTTTTTAAAAAAAGCAAAAACATACATTAGTAGCATGCAAAAGGTTATAGTACAAACAACATGCTTTTACATAAATTTAATTTCTATACATATTTTAACTATTAGTGCATGGCTTCGTGCCGTAAGGCAAATTGCTGGAACTTCCCGTACCACAATTAAATATTCGAAAGAAAAAAGCCAGTAATCAGTAAATATTGTTCAATGATTATTAATAATTGTTTTAAATATTTTCAAATAGATAATTATAAATACTATATATTTTATTGCTCATCTAATATACAGTGACGACGTTATAGCATAAAACACTTAAGAATGTTTATATTAACAATAACATTAATATTCTTCTTCTTCTTCTTTTTATTATTATTATCTCACTATTTCTATTATTGTTATTTTGTTATATTTTATTGTTTTTCTAGTATTATTTTATTATTCAGAAATTTTATTTATATTATTCATTAATTTTATTTTTATTATTATTTGCATTTATTTTATATTAAATCATCATATTACGGATATTATTTTCATGTAATTTCTATCCTTTGCTCTCTTATTTATTTAAATTTATGTTATTATTTATCAATATTACTAGATGTTAATTATTTAACAGTTGTAATAAATATTGTAATTAAAAAATATATACATTAACAAAAATTGCCAAATGAATCCATCTGAGGATATATTTCTTACGAGCAGAATAACGCATATAAAATACATTCATTTTTAAACATAATTGTAAATTTAAAGGTTATATATAACGTATAAACTTTGTAAATTTTTGAAAATTTTGAAAAAAAAAATCTTTTGAGAATTTTGAAATTGGTTTAACTTTAAAAATTAAATATTTTGGTACGGAACCCAAAAAAATTGTAAAAAAAAATCAGTACTCATTTTGAAATTCTCCGTAAAATATCTGATAATTTGATGTGCACACGTCTAGTGATCATTTTTGACCGCCAAATATCTTTGTTTGGTACTTTTTTCTGTATACCTTCGAAACTGCTGGACCTACCTAACCAAAAATTTAATCAATTCTTCATTTCATCAATGCAAATATAATGTTTTTTGAATAATTCAAATCGGATGCTCCGTTCTCTCAAAAACTGAATGAACGTTTTTGGCACTTTTTGCCTAGTATCTCCGAAACGGCTGGACCTGCCTTTGAATAAAACACTAATCGGCAGGTTTTTTGAATCATTCAAATCGGTTGAACCGTGTTTCCAAAATTGTCGACAAAAATTTGTATCCGAACACACACACACATAAATGTTCAGAAACCTTTGAAACGTAAAATTATAAAAAAAAATATTTTCGATTTTTACGAAATCACGAATTATCACGTGGGACAGGGAGGTGTATAGTAAATTATCACATGTATTTATTTTTTAGCTATTTTTAAAAAAAAAATCAAACGCTTTCAAAAAAAATTAATAATTTTACGATTTTTTCTCGTAACTAAAAATACTCGTGATGTTTGTTGGAAAAGGGGGTGTAATTTTAAATATCACAACGTATCAACAAGGGGGAAGGGGTGGGTCCAAAAATCCTTAAAAAATCGATCACGTTATTAAAGGACCTATTATAATAGGTTGTCAAATATCTCCCTTCCGCTTTTTTGCTCTTGGTTTAATACAAAAAGGCGGATATTTGACAACCTAATATTTCGTCTTAAAATAATAAAAATTAAAGTAACAGTACTTATAATAATCTATTTGAAAACATTTAAAATTCCTCGAACATTTCGTTACGGTACGGGAAGCGAAGCTCCAGCAAATTGCCTTAAGGCACGATGCCATACACCACTAGTTTATGCATATGTAAAATGGTTAAAATGTTAGTATATGAATTCTTTCTAAATGTTTGATTACAACTAAATACTCTAATTCATGCAACATCCAGTTAGTAGTTAGATATGTATTCGAGTCCTACCATTTCTGGTAACAGTCGTCTCAGTACTTTTCGTAGTGCTACTCGCGCTGTCGTTAGAAGTATCGTCCGATCTATGATGTGCAGAAGATCTGTCATCCAAAACTGCAAAATAAATAAATAAAATATTAGTATTAATATACTAATTACAGCGAGAAATACTAGCTGTTACCTACCTTTGCAATCGAGAGACAGAAAGGCGTTGGATACCACATTAATAGGCGAACTTCCTAAAGAATGCCGTCCCGATGCTGGAGAATGACTTTCTAAGTTGTCAATTGATAAAGATCGTGGTTGCGAATTTATCAAATCCGTCACATCTAGAAAAAATGATAAAATAACTAGTTGGTATTGGTATTTTGACTTGAGGCAAGTTACATGAACTTCTCGATATGTGTAAATAATCGACTTAATCAATGAAATATAAATTAATTCATGAGTGATTAAAAGTATTCCGAGTGGATTTATTACACATAATTGAAAACAAACGAACGCGTTAACTCGGAGTATTTTCTAAGAGCAAATTTTCAAAAATCAATAATTTTTATAATTGAACCAGTTTCCGTAGGACTTTAATGGTTTAGTATGCTCGTCTAATTTTAATTTTAACAAACGTCAAAAAAACTACTCATTTTCTCAAACTTTGATGAATTTTAAAAATTAAACTACTTGTCGTAAGGCCGTAATATTTCAGAAGTTCTATAAGACCATGATATATATCGCCAAAAAAAGTTTCATAAAAATCGTCTTAATTTTTTTTTCAACATTTAATTACAAGAAAACGGCTCGGTAGATTTTCACCTAAAACTAATCAGTATCATTCCCAAATAATATATTTCGAACAGTTTTTGATTTTTTAAAATCGGTTCGGTAGTTTGAGATTAAATGTGGTCGAAAAGTTTAACACTTTTTTTCAAATTACAAAGAAAACACAAAACTGACAAACGATAGTCCTCATCGAGATACATCAAATAGCTTTTAAATTTCTGAAATCGGTTCAGGCGTTTTTGAGAAAACGTCGATCAAAAGTCTAATTTTGACTTTTTTTATAGCGCCCCCCCCTATTAATTTTAACTGTTCTAACAGTTTGTCATTAAAATTATATGAATATTTACATATTTTTTAAAAATTAATTTTTAATTATTCTGGATTTAGTACACAAACAAACAGATATAATCTAAAACCGTATAAAATAGGTTGATTTTAAATTTATTTAGAAAATCGAGGCGATTCGCGGGTTGATTATAATCAAATATTTTTAAATTTTCAATTATTTTTAACGTATGTGCAATATTAATATTTGGATTTTGAAACATTTTACTTATTTATTATGCGAGTTATTCTATTGAGCAAATCATGCCAAGAGAGCTAAAAAAAACTAGCTTTTCATTTTCAATCATAACACTCGTATTTCATGTTGGATTTTTTAAATTTTAATTTAATTTTCAATAATTTAATTATTTACAATATCCAAAATATAAACAGATATCAAAAGATCCGAATTGTATTTATCCGTGCCCTCCGGTCATATTCAGAGTATCAGTTTTGAAGTTAAATTTTTAACGTATTTTAGAAGTATTGTCAAAAAATCAGTAAAAAAATGCATAGAAATTACACATTTCTAACTATATTAAAAAAAAACTTATTATATTTGATATGTATTATTTCTGTATAGTTAATAATTATTAAATTTAGAGTATGGACACCACTAGGTACAAAACAAGACTTAAGATTTTTGTTCCAAAGTAAATTTTGCTTCCATTTTTCATATTTGTTCCATTTCCATAACCCTAACCACATATCATCAACATTCAAAATTCATCGGAAGCCAGACATTTGCAAATAAAAAAAAAGTTACAATTTAATTTCCCGGAATAAATATGTCATTTTCTAAGCACTGACTCCCCATTTTATATTTTCCCGATTATAATTTGTTTATATGTTTTAAAAAGTTTCGTTTTAACTAAATCAGCTCGCAATGTTTCATCAATAATGCCCAATAATTAATTTAATCTTCCGTAGGTTTGCGCTTACGGGATTGAACACTAGATAATTTCTTTTTCGATTCCACGGTAACTTCAAACTGAGAAAATATTGAATAAGTAGATTAAGCAAAAAACAGAGCTGTTATTTACTAATTTGCAGAGTTATTAATCGATTAATTGTTTCTACTGATATCACATTGCAAAATAAATGTGCTTTTTGTATCCCTACTTAAGTTAGATTGTTTATTATAATGTACTAAGTATTCTAGACTTTATATAAATAATTATATAAAAAATATAAATAATATTAGGTTGTCAAATATCTCCCTTCCGCTTTTTTGCTCTTGGTTTATAATACAAAAAGGCGGAAGGGAGATATTTGACAACCTATTATATTATAAATTTAATTTCCGAAACTCGTTTTAGCGCCCCCTAAGACTTGCGCCCGCATTTTTTGCATGCATCGCATGCAAGGCAGGACCGGCCCTGCATAGTACTATAATGCTTTAGAATGTTTATTAAGACCAGGTACTCTATTGTTATGCCAAGTAAATCGTCTAATTTTAATTTTAACAAACGTCAAAAAAAACTACTCATTTTCTCAAACTAAGAATTAAACTACTTGTCGTAAGTCCGTAATATTAGGTTGTCAAATATCTCCCTTCCGCTTTTTTGCTATTGGTTTATAATACAAAAAGGCGGAAGGGAGATATTTGACAACCTATTTCAGTAACTTCTATAAGGCCATGTGTGTGTTCATTTTGTCTACTAACTTTTCTTCTTAACATCGAACACCCCAGAATCCATAGTCGGTGTCCTATCCCTAACTCCTCCTTCATCCCCATCGACTGCTTCGCTGCTGCTGCAAACGGTTCCATCGTCCTTAAGACTTTCGGCCAAAGAAAGGGTGGAGCAGCCCTCGCTGGTTGTAGGCGACCCTGCAATCATCGGAGGCGTGTGCGAAGGCGTAGGAGTCGCCGAAGACACCGAAGCCGACGCCGAAGACGGCGGGAAGAACGAATCTAGTCCTTCGCCTAATTCGCTGCACGTACTGTTGTTTCCATCTAGGCAGGCTACGAGGGGTCGGGTTGGGGCTTTGTTTTTTGCACGTTTGGGACGACCTAGAAATAATAATTAAATATATACTAGCTGACCCGGCAAACGTTGTTTTACCATAAAAATATTTCTACCATAAAATGTTTAGTATACAAGTAACAAACTGACTACAAATGTAGTGCTTAAGTGAAAGGAGCAGCTAAGAAAAAAACATATGAATAGTTTACCCACTGCAAAGCACACCACATATAAATGTCCGTTAATATGTCTTTGCAAGTGCCAACCTACTCTGAAACTGATTGGCACATTTAACGTTTCAAGATTTTGATATATTATTACCGCGCTTTTTATTAATTCATTAAATTTTGAATTGCGAATCAAAATCCGATAATTATTTTTTTTTAAATTATATGTTATGTTGCATGTCCAGTGATTTCACTAAGATTGAAAAAAAAATTGAGATAGAGAAAAATTTTACAGCTTTGCCATAGATTTGTATGGTACCTATAGTTCCCTATAAAACACTGTTGTATATTCAGATTTTAATATTCAATCTCTCTGTCTTTTTTTTTGCAAAAATGGCTCTTTATGCAAACCATTTATAAACTATGTACTGTTTGTGCGGAACGAGAAATATTTTCACAAAGTGGATAACCCCTGATAAAAAGAAATTGTTTTATTTTAAGTAAATTTCGTTTAAGGTCAGTAAAAATACTTTCTGACTGAAATCGTGATAAAAAATTATTCGATCACTAAAATGGCTATTATGAAATAGAGATTTGTGGAACGAGGGTGAAAATTTAGAGTTGTGTGCTTTTTTTAATTCCGTATTATGAACATTGAAATTGAAAGAAAATTGATTCCAAAATTTTAAAAAAAGTTAGAAGTGGTTGATAAAAATTAACAGTTTTTTATGTTAAAAGAGTTCCAGGTATTTTTTAATTTTTAATTATAGAAAATTGAAATGAAGAAAATTGGTTCCAAAATCTAAATAAATATTGAGGGTGGACAACCCATGATAAAAATAAATAGTATTTTGAAGTAAAAAAAAAATACAATAAAAAAAGTTACCTCATAATCGAAAAAATGTGTTAGGGTTGGACAACCCTTAATAAAAATAAATTGATTTTTAAAGTAACATTTTAAACATTCTCATATACTCAAAAAAATCTCAACTAAAATCATGTCAAATAAAAATCAAATTAAAACTAAAAGAAAATTGATTCCAAAATATAAAAAATAGGGTTGGATAACCCTTGATAAAAATAAATTGTAGCGCGAAGTAAAGAGAGTTTCATGTATTTTTCAATTTCAAATTATAGAAAATTAAAATAAAGAAAATTCATAAAAAATTTAAAAAAATGTTAGGTCTGGATAACACTTGATCAAAATAAATAGTTATTTGAAGATTTGTATATATTTTATCAATTCCGCATAAAAAAAATTGTAATAAAAAATTCGACCCTAAAATTTAAAACAACATTAGGATTGAGCAACCATTAATAATAATAAATTTTATTTTAAAGAAAAATTTAAGCTTTTCTTCAAGATCAAATATCTGAACTAAAATTATGCCTAAAAATAGGTTGGTGATAAAAAAGTAAAAAATTTGAGTTGTATGTATTTTTAATGTCACATTATAAAAAAAATAAAAGCAAAAAAATCGTTCCAAAAAAAATAAGCTATAAAAAATAGGTGTTAGTGATAAAAAAGTGAAAATTTTGGGTCGTATGAAAAATCGTTCGAAAAAATTAAGAGAACCATTATCACTTAGGGGTATAAAAAACAGATAGTTACCTACGATCCTCAGACCTACTGAATACGCATATAAAATTTGGTATGAATCGGTGAAGCCGTTTCGGAGGTTTGTGTTTATGTCACGAGTATTTTATATATAAGATATAAATTTATTTTCTATTACCTTTAACCAAATGTTGAAGCTGATGTGAACTACTCGGCAGCTCTGTAACCCTGTCCAATCTATCATGCGATTGTTGTAAAATCTTCGGAAGCAAATCAGGAGCTCCTCCGCCTGCGGAGGAACTAAAATGCGAATCTGCTGTAAAGGCTCCAAGACCGTCCAGGACTGATTTTGGACGAAGTTTGCGACCGTGGACTGATTTCCGTTTGGACATCATATGTGGAGTAGCCTAGAAAAAAAAACAGAAAAATAAAAGGATATTTATGTTATAAAACATGAAACTATTTGCATTGTTTTGTGGAATTATCATTGGTTACTAAACATGCTTAGTTACTCACAAGATTCAAATACTCCAGTTTCTGCACAGTCCAACAATGATAAAAAAAAAATTAATTTCATCATGTACAATTAAAGATATATTTTAACTAATTGCAGATTAAAAAAGTTTGCTTCTTGTCCGATATGTAATTTTTTCTATTATTAAAATATTTATAATTACCGTCGGTGATGTGTCTATAGGTCGTCTAAGAACAGTTGGTGTAGGTCCTCGAGGCCTGAGCACATCTGGTGTATTCGGCCGAACCAGCATATCAGACAAATCCAGTCCACTGTTAGGATTCGCTAAAACCCGCTGAATTTTCGATAAAGCTTCCATAACTTCATCAGTTACACGATCGGAAACGTGAGCTGCCATTGACAGATTGACTTCACTGTAAAAAAAAACAGTAATATATTTTGATTATACTATTTTGAAGTTACCATTATCAATGGTGAAGGATAACTTACTTGACGCGATTCATTATTTCTGCACCAGCCTGGTCGACAATAACAGTCTTCACAAAATCTGAACTGATTAAGGCTCTTGGTTGACCCGATCTGATCAAATCCTGGTAGCATTCGTGTGATGATAAAATACTTGGGCAGGAATCGATTGCGCAACGCACCATGCTGTCCAAAGAACCCTTAAATGAAAATTCATAATTAGCAGTAGGTAATGATGGAGCTTTTAATAATAATTTATGCCAAAATGTTCAGAAACATTCGAAACGTGAAGTAATGCAAAAATTTTCATTTTCGATTTTTTGCAGAGAATGCCTAGTTTTTGCTCTGAATTCAATTTTTGTTACAAACTTTCTGTAAAAAAAATAGTTACATCTATTAATAAAAGGTGCTAGTTGAATTCACCAAACAATATTCTCTAATAATAAGTCTATACTCAATAATAAAGTAGTTTTCTAAAGTCCGGGCTTTCGCATAAAGCTGCGTGAATTGTTAACCTGAAACGACGCGTCGATCGAGGTTAAAGCGCAACGCGCGCACCGCCCCTAAAATAAGTACCGCTTAAACCAAAATATATATAATAATTATATAATAATATTCATATATTATTTATTGGCCTATTAATGAATAAATGTGTTATGTTATCTTATTATAAGCAGAGAGTAATATGAAGGAGCAAAAAAAACAAATATTTTGAAAAATTGAAAAAAACATTCCGTCGACGAAAATTCGTACCCGCACTTACTCAATCAATCTTTTCTAAGGTATGCCAAAATGTTCAGTTATGCAAAAAATTCATTCTCAATTTTTAGTTCTTACCTGCAAAAAATTTGTCAAAACCTCCTGCATCTCCTCAGCGGACTGTTTAAGTTTATGTTCAATAGCATTCTGCTCATCCTTCTTATAACAATGTCATGAAGTCTTGGAAGCACTTGTTTTGAACCTTCAGCATCAGCTAAAAGCGATTTGGCTAAATCGAAATCAAAAGGTTTACCCTCACTTTCATTGGCCTGCGCTGATTCCGACA
>NW_020537758.1:9389057-9414706 GCF_003426905.1 Ctenocephalides felis | reverse complement strand
TTATAAAAGAATTTTTTATTGTTTTCCATTATTTCATTCAACTTTTCAAGGATATGTAATATCTTGTTTGTTTGTTATCAGTTTGCAACATACAAAGTTGGTACAATTTTTGTTTTTCTTTCACATATTATAATTTTTATTACATATTATAATGTTCACATTAGTAAAAACTAAATAAAATTTACTAAAATGTAGTAAAACTTGGATATTGAAATTTTGAATAATTTGTAGTTGAAATGCGTACTATAGTATTTTGGTCATTAGCAATATGTGGATTCAGGATATTTTTTCAGTTTTCAGTTTTCTTCAAATATCTTTTAATTTTCTTCTCGTACCTTATAATTTGTTAATATTAGTAAAAACTAGATAAAATTTACTGAAAGGCAGTAAAAACTGTTATATACACTTGAATATTGAAATTTTGTATAATTCGCAGTTGAAATGCGTACTTTAGTATTTCTATCAAATGCAATATATGGATTTGGTACATTTTTTTATTTTCTTCAAATAACTTTTAATTTTCATTCCAGACATTATAATATGTTTGCATTAGTAAAAACTAGATAAGATTTACAGAAGTGTAGTAAAAACTGTTATATGCAATTTAGTATTGAAATTTGTATTTGAATTCAGTTTAGTATTTGAAAACTTTTCTTTAAATATCCTTTAATTTTCATTCCGGACATTATAATATGTTTGCATTAGTAGAAACTAGATAAAATTTATATATCAGATATAAATATATATTTATATATATATATATATATATATATATTTCTGAAAAAGAGCACTAATCCTATATCTCCAAAACGTATTTAATTTATAAATTAAATAAATATAAATATTTCAAAAAAAAAGCGGGGCTTTATGTGAGAAAATAAATAATACCAGTGTATTATATGAACAATTATATTGATTATGTTTTTATTATTACAAAATAAACAACCTCCTTTTTATTATAAAATATATATATTTAGAATAAATTTACAATCCATAAAAACTTATAACATCAACATATTAAAAAGCTACAAGAATATTAAAGCAATTAGAAACATTTATTACAATTTTTTATATGAGATCTGGTAAAATACTATAAAAACACTTTTAAGATTGTCTCGATACTAAAACTTGAAAAGGACGAGGAATTTGATTTAACAATAACATAATTTTTGATAAACTATTTTCAGTCTCTTTAATGTTACTCAATAATTGACATACACTTTCTTCTCCAATTTGTAATAATTTGTCACCGACTTGTAAAGCACTATTAACATCACATGTTTTTACATATAAACCCTGCAAGATAAAATATATTAAAAAATAATAAAACAAATGTTTAAAAAAATATTTTAGTACCTGATCTTTCCCGTGTTCGATATTAAAATCTATGTTATATATATTGCAATTGACCACTTTCACATTTTTGTGTTGACCAAACATCCAAGTACTTTTTGGTTTAATAAACTTATCATTTATATTTGTTGCTGATTGTGTATTTATATTCTGATGATTAAAATCATTTGTTGTATCCTCTGGTATATTAGCATTATTTTCAACTTCATCAGAAAATTTATTTTGTATAAGAAAATGATAATCACCATGTTCCGTTGTCAATTTATGTGCCTTGGGTTTAATAACATAAGGTCTTTGCGTTTGGTTATCAACGAAATTTTTAATACTATGCCGGTCATCTTCAACATTAGAAATTGGTGTCTCAATTTGACTTCTTGTTATCGATATAGGACTATCTGAATTAGTTTGTTCAAGCAAGGGATAATCATTGTATTCATTATTTTTTGTATTATCTATTTTGGAGTGTAGAACATCATAATATTTTGCGTGTTTAGAATAATTTCTAGCAATGTGGTACGGTGGTGGTACCGGTTTGTTTTCTGCTGGTCTTTGATAGTCGTTGTATATGTAGTTTTCATTACTTGGAAAGTTTTGTGTGTGTATTTGGTCTGGTTGGGGTATGCACATGCGGTTTGCATATAAATTTCTATTGTCTTCAACATATAAATCGTTGGATCCATTTACAAGGTTGGGAGAATTATCAAAAATTTGATTTGTATTGGATGGGTATCCATCAATTGCATCTTCCTATAAGAAATAAAAAAGAGAAAGAGATATAGAGAGAGAGAGAGAGAGATATAGAGGGAGGGATTTAGAGGGACAGGGGAGGGGAGGGGGAGGGTTAGGGGGATTTACAGGGAGAGGGAGGGAGATTTACCAGGGGGAGGGGGAGGGGAGGGGGAGGGAGGGAGAGGGGAGAGGGAGAGGGGGAGAGGGAGAGGGATCTTTTAGATTTATATGGTTAGATTTAGATTTTATATTAGGGTTCTTTATTTTTATATTTATATTCTATTTTTATTTTATATTTTTAGATTTATATTTTTTATTTTATATTTTTATATTTATTTTATATTTATCTTTATATTTTTATATTCCATTTCTTTATATTTATATTTATATTTATATTTATATTTATATTTATATTTATATTTATATTTATATTTATATTTATATTTATATTTATATTTATATTTATATTAGGTTGTCAAATATCTCCCTTCCTCTTTTTTGGTCTTGGTTTATAATACAAAAAGGCGGAAGGGAGATATTTGACAACCTTATATATATATATATATATATATATATATATATATATATAAAATACAAAACACCTACCTGTGAAATATTACTTTGTTCATCAAATCTCCTCATAGAATTTTCATTAGTCACATCATTAAATTGCTGATAAGAATTTTGTTGCATATCTTGACCATACAACATTTCTCTTTGATTTTCAATTAGTTGCTCCGGAACACTTTGTTCCAAAACAACATGGTCTTGAGCGTCTTCATGATTAAACATTTGTTCTTGCAATCCCTGATGCACACTTGGTTCTCTGACAAAAAAGTTATTCGCTTCTTCATTATTATAATTGCCGACCGTTTCAGTAGATATTACAGGTGTTAAATCTCTATTCATATCACCATAGAAATTAGTGTTGTAGCAATTGCTTGTAGACTCCACATCTGTGCCATCATAATTTTTTTCAAGCAAATCTGTTGATTTTGTGTTTTTTGCTTGGCGAATTACGACATTCTGTTCATAAACAACAAATGAATCAAATTTGTCTAAGTTGGAAGACTCTAGTGATGTTATAATTCTTGCTTCTTTGATTTCCTGAAAATATAATTCTGGTTTACACAAAATCCATAAACTAGTGGTGTATGGCATCGTGTAAGGCAAATTGCTGGAACTTTCCGTACCGTAACGAAATATTCGAAAAATTTTAAACGTTTTCAAATATATTATTATAAATACTGAAACTTTCGTTATTTTTGCTATCTTTTTATATCTGAGCAAATCAAATGTAAATCATAATTTATCTCCAGAACATTAACAATCGTCATTTCATTTCGAATTCAATTAAAAAAAAAAATAGTTCCTTCATTATTGCTCCCGTATAGTCACAGTCTAAACGCATTTGTTAATAATTCTGTGCGACATTTTCACTTATACTGTGCTTAGCTTGGCGGCATTTTCACATTTTTCAATAGTTTTCACAAAATTGGAAAAGTACATAAACAGTCTAAACGCACTTGGGTAAACATTTGTACCAGAGTGGCGCTTAGACTGTGCTTAGCCTGGATAATTTTTTTAATTTTTAACCCAAAATTACAAAAATATTTTATGAAAAATGTAATGTAAATGTAATGTAAAGATGTAATAATTTTTTATCCTCAAAAGCAATTCATTTGTCAAGCTTTT
Organism: Ctenocephalides felis; assembly: GCF_003426905.1. Lineage (NCBI taxonomy): Eukaryota > Metazoa > Arthropoda > Insecta > Siphonaptera > Pulicidae > Ctenocephalides > Ctenocephalides felis. The sequence goes on along the minus strand of NW_020537758.1, from coordinate 9,410,929 downwards.
TAGATCATTCAAATCGGACGCTTAGTTCACTCAAAAACTGCCATTTTTTTGCACATTTAGCTCTGTATCTTCAAAATGGCGGGACCTGTCTTTGCCAAAAACTAATCACCTCTTCTCCCAATCATTACAAATTGAATGTTATTTAGATCATTCAAATCCGATATTCCGTTCTCTCAAAAACTAGATTTGTATTTTTTGGACTCGTTGCTCCGTATCTCCGTAACGGCTAGACCTGCCTTTTTGCAGCCCAAAAACGTGGACGAAAAAATGCGGACATACAAAACACACACACACACATCCATTTAGTTTTTTAAGTATGCCAAAATGTTCAGAAACCTTCAAAACGTCGAGAAATGCAAAAATTTTCATTTTCGATTTTCGGCCCATTACTATAACTACCCTACGGGAAGTTAATAATATTTATTTGTTATATACAATTATATCTCACCGAACTTGAGGATGATTTGCTTCCAGCTTTGAGATTTTTAGCCATTTGTTTTAATTGTTTTGGGTACGGTGTAGGAGACCTGTTTAATTTTAGTGATTGTTTTTGACTTGATGGTTCTTTCACGGTATCTCCCGTTGCATCCAATGCGAAATTTATGTGTTTACTTGGTGTGCTCAAAACAGTAAAATTCTCAGCTTCTTTTTTGTCAGACTTATCAATATTAGCTGCCATTGTTGGAGTAGCTGAAGAAAATGAAAAAAACAGTAACAATAATAATAAAAAATAATTTTCAATTAATATTTCTGGGGGCCAATTAATATTTATCTTAATAATTAAATCTCAATTTTTATTACAACTATCTACTTACTATCAATTTGAGGTAATAAAACACAAGTGAGCACAACTTCGTCCCCATAATGTTCTCTTTGAAGCGGTACTAAAGGCTTACTCTGCGTTGCACTGAGCCATATAGCCTTTATTTTATCCAAAAGTAAAATAGTTACAGGCAGATGCCTTAAACGATTATTAGCAACATTTAAAACACTCAATTTTGATAAGTGTCCTAGGTCTGAGATAAGATGAGTCAGTTTGTTGTTGCGTACTGATAAGATACTTAGGTCTTCACAGGAACTTAATTCTGGGGAAAAAAATATTATGAAAATTATAATATATATATATATATATATATATATATATTATATTTTAGTGTAGATGATATTTAAATAAGCTTACCTTTCGGTAAACATTCTAATAAATTGTCATCTAACATCAGAACTTTTAACTTTTTTAACAATCCCAAAGTTCCAGGCATTGATGTTAAATTATTGCTATTTAAACAAAGTTCTTCTAAATTCAACAATCTTCCAATCTAAAACAAATCAATATATAATTATCTTTATTGTACTTAGATTTTTATTTACCTATTATTACCTGTGGACTAATAGTAGTTAAAAAATTCCCTTCAACACGTAACGTTACTAAATTGCACATATTAAAAACTAGCATAGGTAAATAATTTAAATTGTTATTGTTTAAATATAAAGTTTGTATTGCACTCTTATTAACATCTTTATTCTGCACACTTTCAATTTTTTGTTTTTGCTTTTTTAATTTGGTTGTTTGTGATATTTCTTCATTAATTTCTTGATTTTCTTCATTATCATTATCTAAATTTGTTACATTGTTAAATGAGACATCCAAATGTATTAAATGGCTTAGTTTTGCTAAACTTTCTGGTAGACATTCTAAATAATTTAGATCTAATGATAATTCTGTTAGGCTAGATAATTGTCCAAAGGAAGAAGGCAAATTTGTTAATTCATTCTGACCAACGTCTAGCCTTGTTAATTTTTTTAATCTGCATATTGACTCAGGTAGTGATGTTAATTTGTTTTCACGTATTTCAAAAATAGATAAATTTACAAGCCTAAAACAGCAAATATTTAAATAAAGTATTGATACATTAATTGTAGTTACTAAGATCCCACATACTTTCCAATATTTGCTACAATATATGTTAAATTCGTATCATTCAAATATAACTCTGTTAAGGTGCTTGTGTTATAAATCGTATCTGGAATTCTGTCCAAAGGGTTTAAACTTAAATTCAATATATTTAGATGCTGCAGTTGGTTCAAATCAGGTATAATAGTTATGGCTAAAAATAAATATTATATAAGCAATTGAACTAGTTTTATGATTCATTTAAGTTTACCGTTTTTGCTTAAGTCTAAAGTGCTCAAATTTTTCAAATCTTGTATTGCATTTGGAATCCTTGTGAGATCATTGTCGCAAACATTTAGTATTTTCAAACCCAAGCATAAAAACAGTTGTCTGGGAAGATCGTAAATCTAAAAAAAAAAATGTAATACATATTCAACAAACTGACATAAAATTAAATGTATTACCCTGTTGGAATTGAGGTGCAGTTCTTCCAACGTTCGTTCATGACTAAATACATCATTAGGTACATCTATTAAAGACTGATGACTCAAATCTAATATTGTAATGCTAGTTTTTTTATCTTCTGCTGTTTTGCTCCAGCATCTCCACCAAGTAGGCATCTAAAATCAAGCATCAAAATGTATAAAATTGCACACACAGATTGTTTTATATTTATATATATACCTTGATGCTCAAACAATGATTTACTTGATGCCATGAGTACTTATGAGTCAGTTAATCGTTTATCAAACCCATGATATGGTACTGATAAGAGATTTGTTTACGATTAAAAGTAACATCCTAAATGTGCACTACATTTTTGCAAGGATAATATAAAATGCTGATGATTACTGGGCACGGGGATTTGTGGGTATATATTAAATAAATAAAGATTTGTTTTAACTTAAAACTAGACTAAAAATAATTGTGCAAATTAGACAGATGAACGTAAATAGCATGAAGCATGCAACAAGTTGTTCGGGTATTGCCACATGAGGAAATACATTTTAGCACAAATTTAATGAAATTAAATAACAATAGTATTTGTATTTGGTAAAAATGATTTATAAATGAGATTAACTCTTTGTTCCAAATGTAATTATTATATTAAAATGATATTATTATTATTTTTATTATTATTATATTTCTATTTCTACTCTGGCAACCCTTAACACGAACTGTCAACTCCTCCACTTTGACAGGTGACATTTGTGTTTTCGCGACTTGACAAAAATATGCTTTCCCAGTGCCGTGTTTAAATGAATAAAAACGAGTTTTATGTGTTCATTTAATGCACAATCATATGTCTAGTGTATCAAATACAATTAGCGTTATTGACATAACGCCTGGTTTAGTAATTGCTTTAAGAATCAATTGTATATAGTAAATTATTCAACGAAAATGGCGTCAAACATGGAAGAGGTACAAGGCTTAAGAGAATGCGAATATTATATTCAAACGCACAGAATACAAGGCCTTCTAAAAGACTGTATTGTACAATTATGTGTAACCCGTCCTGAGAATCCTGTGTCTTTTTTAAGGGAATATTTTCAAAAACTGGAGAGGGTAAGTCCATTTGGCTTCTTCATTTCTTATCAATATCCATGTTATTTTATTGTAATTGATACATGTCTGCACCTGTAACAACAATATTAAAGTATCGAAATATTTATTATGTCGTACATAAATGTTTTTGTAATGACACGCGTTTGAAATTTGAGTAAATGTCTTTCCATCAACATCAGATCAAATATCCCTTTTCATGGTTGTAACAGTTGTAAAATATTTTTTATACTTTAAATTAGTACTACATTTTCTAATAACGTACGGGTGTATACATAATTTCAAATTCTGATAAATGAAAATATTTCATTAACTCTTTCTTAGTTGTAATGCATGTATCGCTAATATAATATTTACATAATTTCAGTAATAAAAGTTTTGAAAAGTATATCAAAATGTACACATTCTATCACAGATTTGAAATAATGTAATTTAGATATAGTCCTTATAAGAGTCTAATAAGAGATCTGCAATAATTCAATTAGAAACGATAACATTTCAAATAATGTAATAAATTTAGGTAATGTCCTTATAAGAGTCTAACAAGAGATCTGCAATAATCCAATTATATACGATAACATTTCAAATAATGTAATAAATTCAGGTAAAGTCCTTATAAAAGTCTAATAAGAGACAAATAATGTAATAAATTCAGGTAAAGTCCTTATAAGAGTCTAATAAGAGACCTGCAATTTGAAATGATATCATTTCATATAATGAAATAAATTCAGGTAAAGTCCTTATAAGAGTCTAATAAGAAACCTGCAATTTGAAATGATAACATTTCAAATAATGTAATAAATTCAGGTAAAGTCCTTATAAGAGTCTAATAAGAGACCTGCAATTTGAAATGATAACATTTCAAATAATGTAATAAATTCAGGTAAAGTCCTTATAAGAGTCTAATAAGAGACCTGCAAGTTGAAATGATAACATTTCAAATAATGTAATAAATTCAGGTAAAGTCCTTATAAGAGTTTAATAAGAGACCTGCAATTTGAAATGATAACATTTCAAATAATGAAATAAATTCAGGTAATGTCCTTATAAGAGTTTAATAAGAGACCTGCAATTTGAAATGATAACATTTCAAATAATGAAATAAATTCAGGTAATGTCCTTATAAGAGTCTAATGAGACCCTGCAATAATCCAGTTTGAAATGACAACAGTTTAGATAAAAAAATATTTATAATACTCTTAAAATATTTCATTGTCTTTTTCAAGTTTTTTTTTACATGAACATCTACTAAACTATTATTATATAATATACTCAATTTTTTAATTAGCATTAAATCTGACAAACTTTTTATTTACCTGTTATAAACAGAAGTATCCAAATCCAATTATAAATACTTAATAATTTTCAAGAATGTGCTTTGATATCAATTATAAATATGAGTGTCATTCTTTATTGGATTATTGCAAGAATCTCATTAGAGCCATTAACACCTTTCTCTAAATAGCGATTTTACTTAAAATTAATCAAATAAATAATTTGTAATCTGTTAAAGAATTCTTTGTTATGTATTTCTCAATTTTTTCAACACTACAATTATCTGAATATTTTATTACTAGTAGATAAAATAATATGCATTTTAAATCGTCATTTCTAATTCGATTACTACAGTGGTCTTGTTAGAATTTTCTAAATTTTTCTCCAAATAAGAATTGTACTTGAATCTGTGATAAAATTCTTTCTTATATACTTTTCAAATACTTTATTAGTAAAATTATTTCAGTAATTATTACTAATACATTATTGTTAGAAAAATGTGCATTATGAAAAGTTGTCAGTTCTAATTGGTTTCTCAATGTTCTTTTATTAGAATTCCCTATACTTTTCTCAAAATGACGATAGCACTTGGTTTTAATAGATTATTTGAAATTTGTGATAGACCTATTTTTTATACATTTTTCAATACTTTTATTACTAAAATTATTCAAATATTTCATCCCTAATACATAGAACTTTTTATTAGTAAAATTATCTAAGTAATTATTACTAATACTAAGAACAATGCATTTTAAATATTTGTAATTTCTACCTGGATTATTACAGATGTCTTATTATGATTCTTTAAACTTTTCTCAAAATGACGATTGCACTTGGTTTTATTAGATTATTTGAAATTTGTGATAGACCTATTTTTTATACATTTTTCAATACTTTTATTACTAAAATTATTCAAATATTTCATTCCTAATACATAGAACTTTTTATTAGTAAAATTATCTAAGTAATTAATACTAATACTAAGAACAATGCATTTTAAATATTTGTAATTTCTACCTGGATTATTGCAGATGTCTTATTATGATTCTTTAAACTTTTCTCAAAATGACGATTGCACTTGATTTCATTAAATTATTTAAAATTTGTGATAAAAAGCTTTTAATAAGAATCTTGATAACGTGAAGTATATTCATAATTTTTTTTTCTTGTTAGAAACATTTTTTTGCAGATTATTTTATAAAGCAATTTATTTACTTTTCCCAGGCCTATAATATTTTTAGGGCTTTGTTTTGACTATCAACTCTATGACCAAATTTTACCAAATTTCAAGAGTAAACCTGATTTTTTGAGTAAAAAATGCGAGTGTCATTTCTAATTGGATTATTGCAGATGTCTTATTAGAATTATTTACACCCTTTCTAAAAATGAAGATTTTATTTAAATTTATCAAATAATTTGAAAACTGTGATAGAACTATTTTTTATATACTTTTCAAATCTTGATAATCTGATATTCTGGAGTAGATTCATAATTTTTTTACTGTTAAATACATTCTTTCACCGATGATTCTATAAAGCAATTCGTTCACTTCTCATAGGACTCTAATATTTTATGAGCTTTAATTCGACTACCATCTCTATGACTACGATTTTGTATCAAATTTCTAGAAAAGTACTAGTTCTAATTGGATTACTACAGTTGTCTTATTAGAATAATTTTCAATCTTACCCAAACTGGGGATTTTACTTAAATTTACCATTTAAAAACGATGGTAAACGTTTCAAGCTACATTTTTCAAATTTTGATATTATTTTTCACTGCTTATATGTTGAAGCAAATTCATTATTTCTCGTTTTGGTAAATACATTATTCTCTAGTTAATTATATAAAGTAACTTTTTCACTTTTCATAAGCCTGTAATATTTTATGGGTTTTGTCTTAACAATAAACCCTTTTAATAATGCAATTAAGTTGTATGAAATTTCTAGAAGAGTAAACCTGATATTTTCTTTGTAAATTAATTGATATATATATATACAAACTTCTTCGATATAGTCTTGACCTTTTTTTAACTTCCCGTAGGGTAAGTTATTGTAATGGGCCGAAAATCGGAATTGAAAATTTTAACATTTCTCGACGTTTTGAAGGTTTTTGAACGTTTTGGCATACCTCAGAAAAAATGGATGTGTGTGTGTGTGTGTGTGTGTGTGTGTGTGTGTGTGTGTGTATGTATGTATGGATACAAATTTCCAGTCACGTTTTAGGGCGCACGGATCAACCGATTTGAATGGTTCAAAAAACATTCGATTCCTATTGATAGGGAAAAGAGCTGATTAGTTTTTGGCAAAGGCAGGTCCAGCCGTTTCGGAGATACGGAGCAAAGAGTGCAGAAAATAGAAATCGAATTTTTGAGAGAACGGAGTATCTGATTTGAATGATCTAAAAAGCATTCAATTAGTAATGATTGGGAGAAGTGCTTATTAGTTTTTGGCAAAGGCAGGCCCAGCCATTTCGAAGATATGGAGCTAAATATGTAAAAAATGGCAGTTTTTGAGAGAACTAAGCGTCCGATTTAAATGATTCAAAGAACTTTCTGCTTGTCTTAACAAAATAATTGATTTTGGAAAAAAAAATTTTGTTCAATTTTTTTTTTTTTTTTTTTTTTTTTTTTTTTTTTTTGTTTTATCAAAAATATTTTAGATTTTATTTTTAATTCTGGCTATAGTTCTAATATACTTTACAAATATTTTCAACTCTGCAATTCAGTTTATATAATTCTCATAAATATTAGACAATGTTACAATATTTATAATAATCTATTTGAAAACATTCAGTATTCCTCGAACATTTCGGTACGGGAAGTTCCAGCAATTTGCCTTAAGGCACGATGCCATAAATGCCTCAAGACAGAATTCCACTTACAGCTAGTTTCATTATACTATTGTAATATATATGATATATATAAAGTACATTAAAAAAATTCTAGAAAATCTAATCTAATCTAAAATCTAATCTAATCTAAATCTAATCTAATCTAAAATAATAGAAAATCTAAGAAAATTCTATCATGGTACAAAAGAGTTTAAAACAGTATAAAATAACTATTGAAATTTTAGTTGGCATGAATTTCAATTTTTAGAATTAGTTTCTTTGGCAAAGTTTCTGGAAATTCATACAAATTGGTTGACCGATTGTAATATTGTATTTCAAATATATATTATTTTAGCTGAATGATGGCACACATCCAGTGTCGAAACGTATAATTAAATAAAAAAATGTTATCCTTTTTAACCTTTTTCTCAATTTTATGAATGGGCTGCAATTGTGTGTCTTCTCTTAACACAGTTGAATTTATTTCTATCATTATATCTACTAATCAATTATTTGATGCTAACATCTTATGTTGTCCATCAATCAAGTTGTTATGATTAATGGGATGTTATTTTCTGTCTCTGGAAACTCATTTTCCCAAACAGAGTTATCATATAGTGTCTGCCCTTCATGATAATTCTAAATATATTTCTTTGATGATGTTATATGTAGTGGAGCATGGAGAAAAATAGTAAATTGTAATATAAAGTTATTATTGCTTATATGATGCTGAAAAAAAATATATTTGACCATTGACATTGATTTTGAAATTAAAGGAGATATGCAGGATTTTTTTAATGGCTCTGATAGTGAGTTAGGGTAGTCTTACATTTATGTAAACAACCATTTTTTTATTTATTTATTTTATTTAAAACTGGCCTTTAAAAATTTGTATATAAAATTGGAGGAAATAAGAATTGTGATGATGATGATCTCCGGAAATCTCGAAAACACCCCGGAAATCTCGAAAAGTTACCAGAAATCTCAAAAAGTCTTCAAAAATCTCAAAAAGTTCCCAGAAATCCCGAAAAGTCTGTCAGTCATTTTTGACCGCCAAATGGCATTCATTTTACATTTTCTGAACAAAATGTTCAGAAATCTTCGGAACGTAAAGATATATAAAAATGTTTATTTTTGAATTTTTTTGCAATCACTATAACTTATCCTACGAAAAGTTTACAAGATTTAAAAATAATAAGTCAATATCGAAAAATAAATCCCAGCATTGGCCTAAAAGTGCAGAAGACTTTAACCTGAAACGACGCGGAGATCGAGGTTAGCGAAAAGCGCTCGCTCCGTCCCTGAAATCAATGTACCCCAAGTCCAAAAATGTGATAATATATCATTTCCTAACATAATATACTACTTACATTTTCTAGATTCTTTACAAATACTTTTATAAAGCACGATAAGTCAATATTCGGAAATAAAAGTTTTGTAAAGTCCCAAGCTTAAAAGGTACGGAAAACGTTGAAATAAGAATTGTGAGGATGATGATTGTGAGAAATAATTTTTTTTTGAAAAAGTAACTACTCTAAATTTGTATCCATTATATCTGTTTCTTCTCAAAGTACAGCTGAGCTTTTCCTAGTGACGTCGTAACGCATTAATACGCACGCACACGCACTAGAGATCTTAGGGCAGGGATGGCTTTACAAAATTTTGTATCAAATCTATTTTAAACTAGCTGTAAGTGGAATTCTGTCTTAAGGCAATTAAGGCATCGTGCCTTAAGGCAAATTTCTGGAACTTCCCGTACCAAAAATTATTATTTTTTTAACATTTTTGAAAAAATTTTACTTCGAAAAAATTAGAGAGAAACTATAAATTTGACAAAAAATTACTTTTTTTGTGAAAAAAAATTAAAAAAAAAAAATTTGTTTTAATTTTTTTTTTTTTGAAAAAAAATGTTTACTTTATTTTGACATATTTTGGAAGATCTAAACTTTTTTTCATAGCAATCGTACTGCTTTAACTGCATAAAGACGAAATATCAAAACGGAATTGGTACGGAACCCATAGGAATGTAAACCAAATTTATATTTATTGTTAAAATCTCTATAAAATATCTGATAATTTGATGTGCATATGTCTAATGATCATTTTTGACCGCCAAATGGCATTTTTTTTTTACTTTTTTCATTAGATCTCCGAAACTGCTAGACCTGCTTTTATGAAAATTTGATCGGTTCTTCACCTTGTAAATACAAGTAAAATGTTTTTTGAATTATTAAAATCGGACGCTCCGTTCTCTTAAAAACTGAGTTACCGTTTTCGGCATTTTTTGCCGCGTATCTTCGGAACGGCTAGACCTGCCTTCGCCAAAAACTAATCAGCACGTCTCCTTATCAATACGAATCGAATGTTCTTTGAATTATTCAAATCGGTTGATCGGTGTTCCCGAAATCGTCGACGAAAATTTGTATCCGCACATACATACACACACACACACACACACACACACATACATCCATTTTTTCTAAGGTATTCCAAAATATTCAGAAACCTTTGAAACGTCGAGAAATGCAAAAATTTTCATTTTCGATGTTTTTGCGATTACTATAACTTGCCCTACGGGAAGTTAATTAATAGTTATATTTGTTAAAAAAAAATTATCATAGAGTATTTTTTGTATTCAATTGCATAAGCGTTATTTATCTCTAATTGTGATTTTATTCTTTCACAATATTTGTTTTTATTCTGGGCTATTCATATCACTTTTTAAAGGCCTATAATATTTCAGAGGCTTTGTTTTGACTATCAATTTAAATTCTAACCTATAAATGTACCAGTTGGTCACCATAATTAGGCATCAGAAAATCATAGTTTGAATTAAAATTTTGTATTTTGCCTAAACCAATTTTCAGAATGTGTCTCCAATTTAATTGGAATTGTTTGAAGGCAATATAATTGTAATCTTGTAATTTGAGTATCGAACGTTTTGCAAGATCTAAGCTCTTACCCCTGAGTCACGACAAGTTACCTTGATATATAAAAAAATGATATTTAGTTCCAAAAATTTTGACGATTACTATTTATTATCCTCGTGACTTTCAACTCCACCGACCAATTATAAGTTTTCAATGTAATCCTAAACTTTAAACAACACTGTTTATCCAGCATTATCCTTACAAGTTTGAATTCTATTCAAAATCATGCAAACCCTCTTGTTGTGGCTATACAACAAGATTTCTCTAGAATATTAAATTATTAAACACAATACCCTCTTCAGCAAAATGAGGTTTAAGAACTTTATTAGATGGAAAAGTTTTTCCGACGTAGTTTGAAATCTATAATATAATATTTGAAATGAAAAATTTATATATGGTTTTGCAGTTCAAGATAGAATAGAATTATTCAATATAAATCTAGATTTTTATGAAAATATTTATGCAAAAATAGTTTTGAATTTTACTAGTAAAGTTCTGTAGTTTTATTAAAAATTAAATGAATATATGAATGGTATGTTCAAAATTTTAGACGTTGAAATTGAAACGTTATTTTTTACTTTATCATTTGTTATTTTTTATACACATCTTTTTGTCTTTTGTTTACACATTAATCACACAATTATCAGTTTTTTTTAAAAAATGTGTACAATTAATCGTGTGAGTTATTTAATATTAAACTGTATTTAACACGTTTTTATTTATTTTTTGTAGCAGTTTTATATTTTGTAAATAATATACATTTTTTTGTTATTTATTAAATTTTGCTGTGTTAGCATTTTTTGTTGCCATTAATTGTTTGTTTATTATTTTTGAATATCATGTTTTTATTTCCTTGTGGTTTGGCAATGCGTTTTAGAGTTTTGTTTTGGAATTGAATAATTGACTATATAATTTATACTTTTGATTTAAATTAATAATAAATTATGATAGTATTCAAGAATAAGAGGTGATTAATATTTAAAGCATTACATAATATATGTCCAAACCATTGAAACTTTACAGTTAGTTTATTTTAACACAATCTAATAATTTCTGTGCGGACTTTCTTAAATGATTTCAGAGATGAGAATTATAATGCAAAATTGTGAATTTAATTGGAATTTTCAGAAATTTCGAAAAGTCCCCAGAAATACTGAAAAGTCCTCGGAAATTCCGAGAAATCCTCGGAAATACCGAAAAGTCGGCGAAAATTTCTAAATGTCGCCGAAAATCCCGAAAAGAGATTTTCGGCAAAATCTCGAAAAGTCGCCGGAGAATCTCGAAAAGTCCCCGGAGAATTTCGAAAAGTCCCCGGAGAATTTCGAAAAGTCCCCGGAGTATTCCGAAGAGGCCCCGTAGTATTCCAAAAAGGCCCCGTAGTATTCGAAAAAGTCCCCGGAGTATTCCGAAAAGTCCCCGGAAATCTCGAAAAGTCCCCGTAAATACCGAGAAGTTTTTGGAAATCCCGAAAAGTCTCCGGAAATCCCGAAAAGTCGACGGAAATCTCGAAAAGTCGACGGAAATCCCGAAAAGTCGCCGGAAAACTCGAAAAGTCGCCGGAAAACTCGAAAAGTCGCCGGAAAACTCGAAAAGTCGCCGGAAAACTCGAAAAGTCGCCGGAAAACTCGAAAAGTCGCCGGAAAACTCGAAAAGCCGCCGGAAAACTCGAAAAGTCGCCGGAAAACTCAAAAAGTCACTGGAAATCTCAAAAACTTACGAGAAATTTCGAAAAGTTAGTCTGTCATTTTTGACAGCCAAATGGCACTTTTTATTTTTTTTTTCTGAACAAAAAGCTCAGAAATCAGCACGTAACTATATATCTAAATTTACATTTTCTATTTTTTGCATATAACTATAACTTTTCCTAGTTTTGTAAAGTTCCCAGCATTGGCCTAAAAGTATGGAAAACGTTTAACCTGAAACGACGCGGAGATCGAGGTTAGCGAACAGCGCGCGCATCGCCCCTGAAACAAATATATGAACAAATATAATTTAAACCATAAAATGTGCTATGTTATAATATAATATATCATATCCATATTTTTAAGATTATTTTTACTAAAAATACCTTTATAAATTTTTACTAAATATACTTTTATACAATATTTTCCATCATTTTTCCCATTGACGACCCTGTCCAGTTTCCTCCACACTTGCGTAGCCTCTGCGTCGTCCGCGTGCGATATTTAGTTAGTTCCACTTTAGACTACTGACAGAAACGACGCGTTTATTTATAAACACAAATTTCGATATTTCGAAAAAGCAGATAATACTATAATTATTATTATTAGGTCACACTAAACGGTCCTCCGACAGTTATTTCGGTCGCGGATTAAATCAGTCTCTACGATATCTTATTTTTATGTGAAGATTTTTGCTTAACCAAGTCTCGTGCAGATTTAAGCAGATATGTGTGTGAGTGATAAATATTAATGATATAAGTAATAATTAATTTATTGGTTGTATTGATGTGTTTAATGTGGATGTTTTTAAGTTTTGATGTTTTTTTAAATATTTTTTCTTGTGTGTCTTATATAATGTAAGCGGCGATGAGAGTAAGTAATGCGTAACATGTGATAGCACGTCAGCGTGGTTAAAATATACATTATATATATATATATATATAATATATATATTATACATGTATGATATATATACATAAATATTTATTCATGATTAAAATATAAATACTAATGAATCACAATCTTGAATCCAAATTATGCAAACAAGGAATTTTACGTACATTAATTTATTCCACAATTAAGTTCTTGATGATTCAATGAACGCATTGTTTTAATTATAAGATATAATTTATAGATATCAAATATTTCTATTATTTCTAGTAGACTTCAGTACTAATTTTCTTTAAATTGTTGAACGCGATGAGAATAAAAATCTGATCTTGATTCTTATCAATTTCAAATTTTTAGGCTAGATCTTTCAATTTTTTAGCTAGCTCTAGATGGTTTGTTTAGTCTTTAAAGAGTTTCACGTTTATTAATTTATTCCACAATAAAGTTTTTGAAACACTATTTAAAAATATCAAAAATGTCAATAAATTTTGATGGACTTAAAATCTGATCTTGGTTTTTATCAATATCAAAAGTTTTGGGCTTTATTTTTCTATTTTTTTTTTTCATGATGGTTGGTGTAGTATTTCAAGGAATTTTGACGTCTATTAGTTTATCCACAATTAAGTTCTTGATGATTTAATGAACTTATTGTTTTAATTACAAGACAATATTTATAAATTTGTCTCAAAATTTTCTTATAATAAAATAGAATCAATATGTCGTTTGTCTTGAAAGATATTCTTTGTCTTAAAGAAACACCTGTTGCTCTAATTACTGGGTAATATTTATGATACATAAGACAAATCAATAATAAATTTTGTATAAATAATTTAAGTTATGATTTTATTAACTTAATTAAGTACACTACTTAAATTTAGTTTAAATTTTTCAACTATAGACAAAATATCCTTAAAATTTACCTAAAAGCTGCTAAGACCTGCCTTTTTATTGGATGTTGGATTTATAAAAAATATTCATTACCTAACTCATTCAATATTACTACACAAATTAATCAAATAATCGTTAAGTTCACGGATTTTAGTATTTTATTTAATATTAAATATTTTAAATGACTGATTTAAATAAATTCAGTATTTCAATACAAATATTTCATTTACTCTATATTTGCCAGAAAAATATGTCTTACCAGAAATTTTATTTTTACATTTTTTCATTTGCTTTTTTTATAAGTAGAGGATTGATTAATTCAAATATAACACAATTTGTTATTCAAATTCATTAAAAACGTTTTTTTCAGAAATCTGTTTTTCGAGATTACAAATATAGTAAATATGGATTACTATTCAGTATTGAATGGGGTTTATTATTGACTTTTTTGGACTATTTTAAAGAACTTTTACAATCAATGAATCAAATGTCTATTATCAATTATTTTAACTCAATAAAATTATTACTTTTTTATCGGTCAACTCCATAATTGGACGCACAACTATACAGCTGAGTAATAGTAGTTCTTGTTATGGTATAAATTGATTTAATAATTGGTTTCGACATTTCGCAGTATAAACATAATTGCATTAAGCTATTATGAACCGTATTGTGTAACACAAACGAGTAATTTACGATCCAATGTGTTAATAAATAATTATTGAATTGGAAATAGGTACAGATGTATAAATTGTAGTATCCATTACCATGTGTCGTTTTCTCTTCCAATTTTCTTTTATCATAATAAAATAGCTTTTGCCACAATTGACAATAAGCAGAAAACTGCGCAAATCAATGTCAATCGTTTCGTTGCCTCGTAAAAGTTTTATATTGGCCAATATATGCCCGAAATTGATTCTCTCACGAAATACGAGGAAAATCGTCAATGGGCCTTTTTATTAGAGATAAGCTTATTATATGTCGTAAATTTCAAAAACAAAGTACAAGTTAACGAGACAGAATGACGGCACGTGAAATATATAAACGTTGAGGGTAGGAGGTACATGTTGACTTAATAGGTTAAGGGAAAATGATGGTTATCGATATTGAATTCGACCACAAAATAAAAGTCTTATTGGGGAACGCTCGAGTATTTTTTTGTACTAGCTGGGAAAAAAAATCTTTTTCCTGAATCTATTGTAACACCAAAAATGATGGTTGGTGTAGTAGTTCATACAATTTATATTGTATAAGCAAAATTCATGTGTGATTTGATATAATTACAATTCGATAAGAATCTAATCACAAGTATCAATTATCTGCTAAGTATATCCCAAATAGATTTATTTGAATCTTGAAATCTGGTTAAAACTAGGGGTCCATGGCATTTTTCTCCTTAAGCAAGTTGCACAGACTTCTCGATATGTGTAAAATTTGTATATCGAAAATGTTAATTTTAATTCTGGCTAAACTTCTGAAGCTCACTTATATACTTTAAATAAATAATTTTAACTTTGGAATTCAGTTTATATAATTTTTATCAATATTAGACAATGGTACAGTATTTATTTAAAATAATCTATTTAAAAACATTTAATATTCCTGGAACATTTTGTTACGTTACGGGAAGTTCCAGCAATTTGCCTTAAGGCCTGATGCCATACACCACTACTGTTATTCAAAGTTTGGTCTCATTAGAATCAGAATGGCTTGAAACGTTGAGAAAACATAAAATTAGCGTATCGGATTTTTTTTATGAAAACATAAACTTTTTCTTTGGGAAGTTAATAAAATAAGTTGATCTAAGTTAAACGTACTGTAAATTGCTTATCATAAAACTTTCAAATCAGAAAAGAAAGTCTAGTTGTTATGATATGATTTTGCGTTAGTTATTGCGAAAATTTACAACTGAATTATTTCTTTCAGATTACATCAGAGATTTTAATTCGTCGACTATTTGCGTTTTAGATTTTTCATGTTCCATATAATATAATCACGAACGTTCCATATAATAATTATATGGTTTATTCTGATAAGCGAACGCTAACGTGTGAAACTCATATATATTTAGTTGAAAAAGTTTTTAATGATCATATCATGAAAAACTTTTATCCAATTAAAATAAATAAATCATTCTGCCATTGAAATTTACTTCAGATTAATAATATTAATTAGCATCAACCGTACATTTTCATATTATTCTATCAATTTTACTCCCCAACGATGTTAATCCGACATTAACTAATCTGATCAAATCAATTCTCATTATATAACAATGTAGTAATTACGATAGCTTAATTTAATAACTTTATAAATACATTATTCCCCGATTGACATGTCAACCTGTATTTATATATCAATTTGAGAAACGCGATGTTACTAAAATCGGCTGAACCCTAAATGTATTAATTATTAAATAGAACTATGAATAGTACAGAATGGATGGGAAGCTGATTATTTTTGGTATAAATAAAAATAGAACTGAAATGTTTTAGTGAAGTTTGTATCAATCGCATATTTAAGGAAAGGATTTTGTTAATAATTAATTAATGGGAGTTATATTTATCTACAAGGAAATTCAATTATCTATGTAAAAACTATTCTAATTTTGGTATGTAGATATATCACGATATATTTTTTATTGATATAATTTTAAAGTGAAATTTTATTTTTGATGAATTTGTTATTAGTTAAAAAATTGATGGATTTTTATAAATTCTATTTTAACGGTTTGAAACCATCGTAGAAAATAAATTCTATTTTTTTGAAAATATGGAAATTTTTTTGAAATATTGAAATTTTTTACTTTTCTTGGAAGTTTTTGATACCCATTCTTGTCGGTTTATTTGAGTTACAAAATTTCCAATTTTCGACCGTTACATGGCATTTTTTTTTAATTTTTTGTTGAATCTCTGAAACGACTGCCTTTGTAAAAACTTAATCAATTCTTCATTTTCTTTGTTTTTAATTTTTTTTATCATTATATTTTAAAAGTTCTAGTGGATACACCACTGGGGTATCTACTAATTTGTAATAACCTTATTTTAACATATACTTGCCAGCATTCTCTGCTTAATATAATAAAATTTATATAGATTGCAGAATAAAATAGAATAAAAAAAATTCTTCATTACGTCCATTCAAGTAGAATGTTTTTTGAATCATTCAAATCGGATGCTATGTTCTCTCAAAAACTCCGTATCTCCGAAACGGCTGGGCCAACATTTGTCAAAAGCTAATCAGTACGTCTTGTTATCAAATTTGTATTCATATCCATACACACACTCACTCACACAAACACATCACTTTTTTTAAGACCTGCCAAAATGTTCAGAAACCTCTGAAACGTAAAGATATATAAAAAATGTTATTTTCGATTTGTTTGCGATTACTATAACTTACCCTACGGGAAGTTAAAAAATTAATCACTGCAATCCTTTTTTTTTGAATTTAGATTTAATGAATGATGACATGAATCAAGTGTCAAAACGTATAAATAAAACATTGGTTGCAATTTATATGAAAAATACATATTTGTAATGAATTTGGATGAATTCTTCCCATTGTATTTGAGTTCTATTAAATTATATTAAAGTATTTTTTAGAATGTTGGGGTTCGCCCGTGGATTAGTGGTTAGAGTTATGGAATTTCAACCAAATATTCCAGGATCGATGCCCGACTTGGACAGTCTTATGTTAAACCTTTAAAAAATTGTCTTAACATTTCATAATTAATATTAATAATAATCACATCGATTTGGGACAACCGTTTGGCTTGCCATCTATAAAACCACGTGGTAGCTCATTGGACTCATTGAGATCTGATTGCTATTAAAAAAATAAATGACTTTACTATTGCTCTTCCACCGGTCAAATTTTGCTGATTCCAACTCAAAATTAACTCTGTCCGCATTATTAGCCTCTCGGCCAAATGTCGAATTCCCGAGCCTATGTATCTGTATCTGTATCTGTCTGTTACCATAATAATCATTCATATCGGCATCATCCTTTGTAGATAATGTGATATAGTTGATTGATTTTGACAGACCATAGAGACCTGTTGTTGTATTGAATGCAGAATGAGAATAGAGCCATAGGTAATCCGTCTACTGAAATTGCACAAATTGAAAACACAAAACTGTCGGCTGCAGTCGAGAAATAATAATAATAGCCACACGCGGATAAACTAGGAGAAAATTGATGAGTAGAGGAAAATTTCCCTGGAAACGGTCATAATAGTCAAAGGTTAGACTTATGAGAGAGCGTTTCGAAGGCAAAGGAAAAACTTCCTTAATATCGACATGCAGACACTGAGTTTAGGTATTTAGTCGTTAGGAAATAGAATGTTGCAGAAACTTTCTAACACAATAGCTGTAAACCAATTGTCGTCAGTTTTCAACTTCGCATAGGGTAAGTTATAGAAATCGTCCTAAAATGAAATTTTTTGCATATCTTCACGTTTTAAAAATTTCTGAACATTTTCGCAGATCTTAGAAAAAATGGATGTGTTTGTGTGAATACAAATTTGATAAAGAGGAGACGTGCTGATTAGTTTTTGGCAAAGGCAGGTCTAGCCGTTTTGGAGATACGGGGCAAAAAGTGCCAAAAATGATATTTCAGTTTTTGAGATAACAGAGCGTCCGATTTGAATAATTCAAAAAACATTTTACTTGCATTGACGAAATTAACACTATTGAAATTTTTGTAAAGGCAGTTAAGCGTTTTCGGCAATCCAATAAAAAAGTGAAAAATAATGCATTGGCGGTCAAAAATGAAAATTAGATATATTTAATTAGATATATGTTTCTAAACATTTTGGCATACCTTAGAAAAAATGGAAGTGTTTGTGCATGTGTGTGTGTGTGTGAATACAAATTTGATAAAGATGAGACGTGCTGATTAGTTTCTGACAAACGCAGGTCTAGCCGTTTTGGAGATACTGGGCAAAAAGTGCCAAAAATGGTATTTTAGTTTTTGAGATAACGGAGCCGATTTGAATAATTCAAAAAACATTTTACTTGCATTGGCGAAATTAACACCATTGAAATTTTTGTAAAGGCAGTCCAGCGTTTTCGGAAATCCAATAAAAAAAGTAAAAAATAATGCGATTTGGCGGTCAAAAATGAACATTAGACATATGTACATCGTATTATCAGATATTTTATAAAGATTATGATAATAAGTACAAATTTTGTGTACATTTATAGGGGTTAGACGACTATTTCGACTCCTAATCAGCTATGCAGCGCGATTGCTTAAAAAATGTTCAAAAAAAATCAAAATATGAAAAAAATCAAATTTTTCAAAAAAGTAAATTTTTTTCAAAAACTTCAAAATTTCTCAAAAATATAATTTAAGTTTTGAAAAGTTTTTCTTAATAATATAGTTTTTAGTACGGAAAGCTTCAGCAATTAGTCTTAAGGCACGATGCCATGCACCACTAGTTTCAAAATCTATTACAACTTTTTTTTTTAATTGAGCTATCCTGTAGATTAGTGGTTAGAGCTAGAGGATTTGAATTAGAAGTAGATACTTGCCTCGGAAAAGGAAAAAATATCAAAATATTAAAAAATTCTAATTTTTCAAAAAAGTCTTTTCTTTTTTCAAAAATTTCAAAATTTTTAAAAAATGTAAATTTTTCAAAGTTTTGCAAAGTTTTTTTTAATAATTTAGTTTTCAGTACGGAATGTTTCAGTAATTTGCCTTAAGGCACGATCCCATGTTTGTATTAAAATCTATCATAACTTTTTTTTAAATTGAGCTATTCTGTAGATTAGTGGTTAGAGCTATAGAATTTGAATTAAAAGTAGATACCTGCCTCGGACAACCTGTTATTAAGCAGCAATATGACACCGATTTTTACTTTAGAAATATATTACTGCCCTTACAGAAATTGCAAATATAAATTTATCCCCGTTTGTATTTTATAGTATTTTTCTGTGCATTATATTTCATTTCGTGGAAAATTATCGTATGTATAATACGTATCATTTTTTTGTTTCTAGTAGATACTGGTATTTTATCATAAATTGAATCCTTTCAAGGATAATTTCTTGAGAGTCTCTCACATATATATAGTCTTGTCATATTTTATCGAACGATAGTTCGTAATTCTAAGAAAGGCTTCACCTTTTTAACTTCATAACGGTAAGAGAGGTTTCACATTTTGTATTATTAACGAAATAAAAATAGTATTATGGTAAAATTGAAAAACTTCAATTCCATTCTAATAATTCTTTCAAACTTGTAGCCCAATCGGCTTTAGTCGCCCTTAATTCATATAATTACGACAAAGTTTATTTCATGGTCTTGTAAAACTTTTCGAGGCTTTTTTATGCTGGTTTTTTTATTCATTTTGAACATGAAATTCTACTTTAGACATTCGATATATCTGAAGTGGAAATGATGAATTTTTTATTGAAAAACACAATGTTGACGAGAAAGAACGGCAGGAGCTGCTAGACTATTTGTTATTTATTTTTCTGGAGTTTTGTATTGAAAATCTGATATTTTTAATAGGAAATATTATTAGAAGTTGTCGTATCGAATATCATGGATATATATATATATTATATATATATATATATATATATACAATATTCATGATTTAAAAGCTCTCGTGTGTCTAAAAGTATCACCTAACTACATATCAGGTTCTCAGGGTATATAATTTAGAGGATTTCCACGGTCGTATATTAGGATTACTAAACTCAAGTACCATCAAATTCCAGGGAAAATTACACGGAAAATACCACCAACATTCCTCTATAAACACAAGCAAAAAGCTAATCAAGATTCCACTAACATCAAATTACAAACAAACAAAATACACTTGGTATAGTTGTATTACAATATATTTTTATTTTACAAAATCAGCAATTATAATTTTATGGTGCAGCACAAGGACAATAATTTATGCGGTTTTGCTTTGAGAAAAGTGCTCTAGAAATTTCATGATATTGAATTTTTAATCAGGCTCTGAAAGTTCTTATGAATGTTAATGAGAATGAAAATAGGTTTTAATAGTCCGTTGGAAACGTTGGTACGCATTAATGTATAAATCTATAGCATAAATATATATAAATGTATATTTATTTAATGCATTATTATTATTTATCTTTAGATTCAATTGTGTTTGCAAAGATAATTTAATAGTATCTAAAGCAAATATCTTTACTTGTGTATAGTTTGCAAGAATCTTACTTGTGTATAGTGTTTGTTCTTACCATAGTGCACTTTACAAACGAAGTATATATCTATTTTAGCACCAAAACAAATAATCAATGAAATCACTCCTAAATTAGAATAATATTTTTCAGACGCCAAATATATTTATGCAAAACTTTTTAAAATTATTTACGTTTAAAGTAAAGTGTTTTCTCTACGTTTGTTTTTATTGGACTGTCTGAGACGTCTAAATTTTAACTGGCATATTTATATTTCAATAGGTCAATAGCATGCTTTAAATTCTTGTTTTTTTTAACTATATTTTTTATAATTAGTACTACTTATAAAAATATAGTTAAAAAACGCACAAGAATTTCAGTGTATTTAAAGTGTGCTTGTGATTTATTTATATTATATATATTTACTTTTGAACTTTTTTGGACAGCTACTCTTTTTTATAATTTTTGAAATCCTCTTTTTTCATTCAAAAAAATTAATTATTTATTTTATATTTCATTCATTTAATTTTTCAAACGTACCTACAATCTATAGCTTGACTTTTCTACTTTCAAATATAATTTAGTAAATGTACATTTTCATTTTTAGTGGGTGATTAATTTGGAAAATAATCAGTTTCAATATTTTCACAACAATATTTCCTAAAACGTAAAATGAATTAAATTACATATCAAATTAATATTTTTTTCAAAGGAAACAATAGGCTTTTGTGTTTGATGAAAATTAAGATCATAA
>NW_020537758.1:9366236-9388057 GCF_003426905.1 Ctenocephalides felis | reverse complement strand
TTGCGATTTATATGAAACATTGCATGTTGATAATTATCAACTCCTTTAATTTATTTTGCGATTTTTATGAAACTTTGCATCAAATCCCTTTAGGGGGCGTTCATTGATCACGTGATCGATTTTTCAGGGATTTTTGGGCCCCCCTCCCACCAAACATCAGGTGTATTTTTAGTTAAGTAAAATTTTTCGGACGAATTTTTCGAATTTACAAAAAAATTGTATTTTTTTTTGAAAATTTAGGTCTAAAATCTAAATCTAAGTCTAAATGCACTTGATATCTTACTAGACTCCTCCTTCTCTCACATGATTTTTTGTGATTATTTTGCTAAACCCCCTAAAAGCCTTACATGATTAATGGATGCCTCCTAAGGTACATGATCTAATTATAATTGATCACCTTAAAATGTGCAGTGCAATTATAAAAATTATTTTGGAAATAATGGGCACTATTTTAAATATTGCTAAGTCTGAATTTTCATTTATCAAAATTTCATTATTTACACATATCTGGATGTATGTGCCTTAAGGAAAAATGCCGTTAACATCTAGTTATAAATATATTTTTCGATTCTTGGCAGATAATTGATACTTATGATTAGATTCAAATTAGCCATGAACGAATTGTAATTGTATCAAAGCACACAAAAATTTAGTATTACAATATATACAGGAATCAGGTTTTTTTCTCAGCTGGTACAAAAAATACTCAAGCGAGTTCCCCAATAAGAATTTTATTTTGTGGTCGAATTCAATATCGATAACCATCATTTTCCCTTAACCTATTAAGTCAACATGTACCTCCTACCCTCAACGTTTATATATTTCACGTGCCGTCATTCTGTCTCGTTAACTTGTACTTTGTTTTTGAAATTTACGACATATAATAAGCTTATCTCTAATAAAAAGGCCCATTGACGATTTTCCTCGTATTTCGTGAGAGAATCAATTTCGGGCATATATTGGCCAATATAAAACTTTTACGAGGCAACGAACGATTGACATTGATTTGCGCAGTTTTCTGCTTATTGTCAATTGTGGCAAAAGCTATTTTATTATGATAAAAGAAAATTGGAAGAGAAAACGATACATGGTAATGGATACTACAATTTATACATCTGTACCTATATCCAATTCAATAATTATTTATTAACACATTGGATCGTAAATTACTCGTTTGTGTTACACAATACGGTTTATAATAGCTTAATGCAATTATGTTTGCGAAATGTCGCAACCAATTATTAAATCAATTTATACCATAACAAGAACTACTATTACTCAGCTGTATAATTGTGCGTCCAATTATGGAGTTGGATGATAAAAAAAAGTATTAATTTTATTGAGTTAAAGTAATCGATGATAATTAATTGATTGGTAATTTAAAAAGAATGGTTAGTTGAAAAAATGAAAGACTAGGCATTTAAAATAGTGCCCATTCAAGGGGAAGCCTGCTTTAGATGTTTAAAAAAAAAATCGAAAAATTTTACTTTCAGAATTATTTCTTTCAAATTACATCAGAGATTTTAATTCGTCGACTATTTGCGTTTTAGACTTTTCATGTTCCATATAATATAATGACGAACGTTCCATATAATAATTATATGGTTTATTCTGATAAGCGAACGCTAACGTGTGAAACTCATATATATTTAGTTGGAAAAGTTTTTAATGATCATATCATGAAAAACTTTTATCCAATTAAAACGAATAACCCATTCAGCTATTGAAATTTACTTCAGATTAACAATATTAATTAGCAACCGTACATTTTCATATTATTCTATCAATTTTACTCCCAACGATGTTAATCCGACATTAACTAATCTGATCAAATCAATTCTCATTATATAACAATGTAGTAATTACGATAGCTAAATTTAATAACTTTATAAATACATTATTCCCCGATTGACATGTCAACCTGTATTTATATATCAATTTGAGAAACGCGATGTTACTAAAATCGGTTGAACCCTAAATGTATTAATTATTAAACAGAACTATGAATAGTACAGAATGGATGGGAAGCTGATTATTTTTGGTATAAATAAAAATAGAACTGAAATGTTTTAGTGAAGTTTGTATCAATCGCATATTTAAGGAAAGGATTTTGTTAATAATTAATTAATGGGAGTTATATTTATCTACAAGGAAATTCAATTATCTATGTAAAAACTATTCTAATTTTGGTATGTAGATATATCACGATATATTTTTTATTGATATAATTTTAAAGTGAAATTTTATTTTTGATGAATTTGTTATTAGTTAAAAAATTGATGGATTTTTATAAATTCTATTTTAACGGTTTGAAACCATCGTAGAAAATAAATTCTATTTTTTTGAAAATATGGAAATTTTTTTGAAATATTGAAATTTTTTTACTTTTCTTGGAAGTTTTTGATACCCATTCTTGTCGGTTTATTTGAGTTACAAAATTTCCAATTTTCGACCGTTACATGGCATTTTTTTTTTAATTTTTTGTTGAATCTCTGAAACGACTGCCTTTGCAAAAACTTAATCAATTCTTCATTTTCTTTGTTTTTAATTTTTTTTATCATTATATTTTAAAAGTTCTAGTGGATACACCACTGGGGTATCTACTAATTTGTAATAACCTTATTTTAACATATACTTGCCAGCATTCTCTGCTTAATATAATAAAATTTATATAGATTGCAGAATAAAATAGAATAAAAAAAATTCTTCATTACGTCCATTCAAGTAGAATGTTTTTTGAATCATTCAAATCGGATGCTATGTTCTCTCAAAAACTCCGTATCTCCGAAACGGCTGGGCCAACATTTGTCAAAAGCTAATCAGTACGTCTTGTTATCAAATTTGTATTCATATCCATACACACACTCACTCACACAAACACATCACTTTTTTTAAGACCTGCCAAAATGTTCAGAAACCTCTGAAACGTAAAGATATATAAAAAATGTTATTTTCGATTTGTTTGCGATTACTATAACTTACCCTACGGGAAGTTAAAAAATTAATCACTGCAATCCTTTTTTTTTGAATTTAGATTTAATGAATGATGACATGAATCAAGTGTCAAAACGTATAAATAAAAACATTGGTTGCAATTTATATGAAAAATACATATTTGTAATGAATTTGGATGAATTCTTCCCATTGTATTTGAGTTCTATTAAATTATATTAAAGTATTTTTTAGAATGTTGGGGTTCGCCCGTGGATTAGTGGTTAGAGTTATGGAATTTCAACCAAATATTCCAGGATCGATGCCCGACTTGGACAGTCTTATGTTAAACCTTTAAAAAATTGTCTTAACATTTCATAATTAATATTAATAATAATCACATCGATTTGGGACAACCGTTTGGCTTGCCATCTATAAAACCACGTGGTAGCTCATTGGACTCATTGAGATCTGATTGCTATTAAAAAAATAAATGACTTTACTATTGCTCTTCCACCGGTCAAATTTTGCTGATTCCAACTCAAAATTAACTCTGTCCGCATTATTAGCCTCTCGGCCAAATGTCGAATTCCCGAGCCTATGTATCTGTATCTGTATCTGTCTGTTACCATAATAATCATTCATATCGGCATCATCCTTTGTAGATAATGTGATATAGTTGATTGATTTTGACAGACCATAGAGACCTGTTGTTGTATTGAATGCAGAATGAGAATAGAGCCATAGGTAATCCGTCTACTGAAATTGCACAAATTGAAAACACAAAACTGTCGGCTGCAGTCGAGAAATAATAATAATAGCCACACGCGGATAAACTAGGAGAAAATTGATGAGTAGAGGAAAATTTCCCTGGAAACGGTCATAATAGTCAAAGGTTAGACTTATGAGAGAGCGTTTCGAAGGCAAAGGAAAAACTTCCTTAATATCGACATGCAGACACTGAGTTTAGGTATTTAGTCGTTAGGAAATAGAATGTTGCAGAAACTTTCTAACACAATAGCTGTAAACCAATTGTCGTCAGTTTTCAACTTCGCATAGGGTAAGTTATAGAAATCGTCCTAAAATGAAATTTTTTGCATATCTTCACGTTTTAAAAATTTCTGAACATTTTCGCAGATCTTAGAAAAAATGGATGTGTTTGTGTGAATACAAATTTGATAAAGAGGAGACGTGCTGATTAGTTTTTGGCAAAGGCAGGTCTAGCCGTTTTGGAGATACGGGGCAAAAAGTGCCAAAAATGATATTTCAGTTTTTGAGATAACAGAGCGTCCGATTTGAATAATTCAAAAAACATTTTACTTGCATTGACGAAATTAACACTATTGAAATTTTTGTAAAGGCAGTTAAGCGTTTTCGGCAATCCAATAAAAAAGTGAAAAATAATGCATTGGCGGTCAAAAATGAAAATTAGATATATTTAATTAGATATATGTTTCTAAACATTTTGGCATACCTTAGAAAAAATGGAAGTGTTTGTGCATGTGTGTGTGTGTGTGAATACAAATTTGATAAAGATGAGACGTGCTGATTAGTTTCTGACAAACGCAGGTCTAGCCGTTTTGGAGATACTGGGCAAAAAGTGCCAAAAATGGTATTTTAGTTTTTGAGATAACGGAGCCGATTTGAATAATTCAAAAAACATTTTACTTGCATTGGCGAAATTAACACCATTGAAATTTTTGTAAAGGCAGTCCAGCGTTTTCGGAAATCCAATAAAAAAGTAAAAAATAATGCGATTTGGCGGTCAAAAATGAACATTAGACATATGTACATCGTATTATCAGATATTTTATAAAGATTATGATAATAAGTACAAATTTTGTGTACATTTATAGGGGTTAGACGACTATTTCGACTCCTAATCAGCTATGCAGCGCGATTGCTTAAAAAATGTTCAAAAAAAATCAAAATATGAAAAAAATCAAATTTTTCAAAAAAGTAAATTTTTTTCAAAAACTTCAAAATTTCTCAAAAATATAATTTAAGTTTTGAAAAGTTTTTCTTAATAATATAGTTTTTAGTACGGAAAGCTTCAGCAATTAGTCTTAAGGCACGATGCCATGCACCACTAGTTTCAAAATCTATTACAACTTTTTTTTTTAATTGAGCTATCCTGTAGATTAGTGGTTAGAGCTAGAGGATTTGAATTAGAAGTAGATACTTGCCTCGGAAAAGGAAAAAATATCAAAATATTAAAAAATTCTAATTTTTCAAAAAAGTCTTTTCTTTTTTCAAAAATTTCAAAATTTTTAAAAAATGTAAATTTTTCAAAGTTTTGCAAAGTTTTTTTTTAATAATTTAGTTTTCGGTATGGAAAGTTTCAGCAATTTGTCTTAAGGCACGATCCCATGCATGTTTGTATTAAAATCTATCATAACTTTTTTTTAAATTGAGCTATTCTGTAGATTAGTGGTTAGAGCTATAGAATTTGAATTAAAAGTAGATACCTGCCTCGGACAACCTGTTATCAAGCAGCAATGACATCGATTTTCACTTTAGAAATATATTACAGCCCTTACAGAAATTGCAAATATAAATTTATCCCCCGTTTGTATTTTATAGTATTTTTCTGTGCATTATATTTCATTTCGTGGAAAATTATCGTATGTATAATACGTATCATTTTTTTGTTTTCTAGTAGATACTGGGTATTTTTATCATAAATTGAATCCTTTCAAGGATAATTTCTTGAGAGTCTCTCACATATATATAGTCTTGTCATATTTTATCGAACGATAGTTCGTAATTCTAAGAAAGGCTTCACCTTTTTAACTTCATAACGGTAAGAGAGGTTTCACATTTTGTATTATTAACGAAATAAAAATAGTATTATGGTAAAATTGAAAAACTTCAATTCCATTCTAATAATTCTTTCAAACTTGTAGCCCAATCGGCTTTAGTCGCCCTTAATTCATATAATTACGACAAAGTTTATTTCATGGTCTTGTAAAACTTTTCGAGGCTTTTTTATGCTGGTTTTTTTATTCATTTTGAACATGAAATTCTACTTTAGACATTCGATATATCTGAAGTGGAAATGATGAATTTTTTATTGAAAAACACAATGTTGACGAGAAAGAACGGCAGGAGCTGCTAGACTATTTGTTATTTTATTTTTCTGGAGTTTTGTATTGAAAATCTGATATTTTTAATAGGAAAATATTATTAGAAGTTGTCGTATCGAATATCATGGATATATATATATATATATATATATATATATATATATACAATATTCATGATTTAAAAGCTCTCGTGTGTCTAAAAGTATCACCTAACTACATATCAGGTTCTCAGGGTATATAATTTAGAGGATTTCCACGGTCGTATATTAGGATTACTAAACTCAAGTACCATCAAATTCCAGGGAAAATTACACGGAAAATACCACCAACATTCCTCTATAAACACAAGCAAAAAGCTAATCAAGATTCCACTAACATCAAATTACAAACAAACAAAATACACTTGGTATAGTTGTATTACAATATATTTTTATTTTACAAAATCAGCAATTATAATTTTATGGTGCAGCACAAGGACAATAATTTATGCGGTTTTGCTTTGAGAAAAGTGCTCTAGAAATTTCATGATATTGAATTTTTAATCAGGCTCTGAAAGTTCTTATGAATGTTAATGAGAATGAAAATAGGTTTTAATAGTCCGTTGGAAACGTTGGTACGCATTAATGTATAAATCTATAGCATAAATATATATAAATGTATATTTATTTAATGCATTATTATTATTTATCTTTAGATTCAATTGTGTTTGCAAAGATAATTTAATAGTATCTAAAGCAAATATCTTTACTTGTGTATAGTTTGCAAGAATCTTACTTGTGTATAGTGTTTTGTTCTTACCATAGTGCACTTTACAAACGAAGTATATATCTATTTTAGCACCAAAACAAATAATCAATGAAATCACTCCTAAATTAGAATAATATTTTTCAGACGCCAAATATATTTATGCAAAACTTTTTAAAATTATTTACGTTTAAAGTAAAGATGTTTTCTCTACGTTTGTTTTTTTATTGGACTGTCTGAGACGTCTAAATTTTAACTGGCATATTTATATTTCAATAGGTCAATAGCATGCTTTAAATTCTTGTTTTTTTTAACTATATTTTTTATAATTAGTACTACTTATAAAAATATAGTTAAAAAAACGCACAAGAATTTCAGTCAATTTAAAGTGTGCTTGTAATTTATTTATATTATATATATTTACTTTTGAACTTTTTTGGACAGCTACTCTTTTTTATAATTTTTGAAATCCTCTTTTTTCATTCAAAAAAATTAATTATTTATTTTATATTTCATTCATTTAATTTTTCAAACGTACCTACAATCTATAGCTTGACTTTTCTACTTTCAAATATAATTTTTAGTAAATGTACATTTTCATTTTTAGTGGGTGATTAATTTGGGAAAAATAATCAGTTTCAATATTTTCACAACAATATTTCCTAAAACGTAAAATGAATTAAATTACATATCAAATTAATATTTTTTTCAAAGGAAACAATAGGCTTTTGTGTTTGATGAAAATTAAGATCATAAATTGATATTTATTTTTTATTTTGCTAAAATATTGTTTGAAATTCAAGTTATTTTTCAAAATTACCCTTTTTGTGTAAATTAAATTAATTAAGAAATTTAATTAAATAATTTTTGGAGAAGTAAGTAGTCTTTTGGTTTAGAAAATTGAAAATATAATGTGATATATTTTAAAAAAATATTTTATTAACACACATTCGCATCATCTTAAAATTAAACTTCTTGAGTAAAATGAATTATATGGAAAAAATTCAATGAATGCATTTTTTTAGTATAAAATTAAGCGTTGGGTTCAAAAAAATGAAAATGATAACTAGATATTCATGCTTTTTATTTTATAACGCTATTTTTTTATATTGATTGCCTCAAAAAAAACTTTCTTGTTTTTTATATTTGTGACAATTTTATTCTGATGCTTTACAAAATTTTGATTTTGAAAATCATATTTGAATATGAGATGGAACCAACTGACGTAAAAAATAAAATTTCATTTTGCTGCATTAATTTGCTTGATATAATTTTTGTACCTTGCCTATCTGAAATTCCTAGAAATTCACAAATTTAATATTTTCCTCCATGTGTTTTTTATAAAAGCTTACACCTTTTGATTGTGTTTATTATTAATTAAACATTCTTCATTTAATAAACTACAGAGAGTATGTATATGAAACTTGCAAACAAAGGCAAAAATTTATTTCGCTCTTAGTTTCACGGAAATACGTGACGTTGTAAATGTCACTAGGCTTAAATATTCTTTTAATGAAGATTTATTAAATTCGTAGAATTTAATAAAAGACTTAATAGTATCGATGTATATGCAATGTAGAATCGAATCTACCAACTTTAAATTTTTGTCACGATAATATTTTTTTCTAATATTGATGAAATCAATTTACTATATTATACAATTCGAAAAGAAAACTAATTCAAGCAATTTTTTTATTTGAATGTGACTTACTACGTATGTTAACATTAGTTGGTGAGGATCATTATGATAACTTTGATATTAAGCGGACTGTAAATTATAAATATTCTATCATCATAAGATTTGTGAATAAAACTACTATTTAGATGTATTAGATATACAAATTTACAATTAAATAACAAAACAACCAAATATAAAATACAAATAAAGGAGTGCTAGACTAATTTAATTTTGTGTCTTGATTTTATGAAACTTGATATTACGCCTTCGTTTAGTAGAGCATCTTCAAAAGTTGAGGTCTTGTTTTCTGAAAAAAAGAGCAGTATCAGAGACGAAGAAAAATATTTCACAGCTAAGTAATACTCAGTTATAGCCAAAAATTACTGTATTTGTAAGATATCACATATAATTAGTAACAATAGATATTTATAATATGAAGGGGATGGTACCACTGTATTTCTTGAAGTCAAAATTAATATATACAAAAATGTCATAAAAACTGTTGGCTTTTAGTAAATTAATCAAAACGTTGTGGAATTTATGATTGTTTAGTTGACGTATTTGTAAAGGTAATAAATTGAACAGTTGAATACCAAAACCATCAATTGAATTAAAAGTACTATTAAGCTTAAAAGTCGATCCTTTGATAGTTCTATTTCTTGTGACATAGTGGGAATCAGACATGGAAGATAAATTAAAGTACTGGGGATTATTTCTTATAAAAAGAAGTGTATTAAGTAGGAATATGTTAGGAACGGTAAGAATGTTATACTTCTCAAAAATATTTCTGCAACTTGTCATCGAGTTAATAGAGAACATGATTCTTAACGCTCTTAACGCTCTTTACGATTATTTAGTTTATGATATATATTGAACTTCACTCTACAACCTTCTTCTCTTGTTACTATTACTAGTCTCTCTTATTATTATAACTTACAGGTATTTATACTCATGCAATTGTATCTTGTTCAAATCTTGACCATTAGTAATATATCAAATTCCTGAATATTGTATTAAATTTATAATTCCAAATCGTTTCTACTTATACTAAAGTGTACTAGAAGTTATGTTTACGAAAACTCAATTTTGAAAAAAAAAAATCACATGCTTTAGTTTCAAGTTTCATGACATTATCATTATACGCATTTTCTATTCTAAAATTACTTTACACGATAATCCATCTAAATATTCCATCATATAATATACTTGACGCAAACAACGATGTTTATATTATTTAACACAACGAGATCGGTTTATTTTATATTCAGCCCTCCTGCCAGGACATACATAAATGCATTACGTTTTCATTAGCATTAAAACTAAACTTCAGAGGGCGGAAAATAAAAAATTGCAGGATTAATAAAACAAATATTATTATATTTAACGAGAAAAAATGATCTTTCTGTGTATATTTAGAAATTATTATAGGCTGATTTACAACAAGTCACAATGCAAGCCTACGGCATCGCATATTTTGGCAGATGTTCATATGAATCATATACGCGCGTATTTTGAACCATCAAGATATATTTAGAACTTAAAATTTTGTATATGATCACAGAGTAAATATATAACACCTCGATAAAAATCAGAAGTTTAATATTCCAATTAGGGAGATAGATATTATTTGAAGTCAAATTCTGGCTAATACAATATCCTCGAACAAGTTTTCGCATATATTTTGTAAAACCAAATGGTAAGCGTTAGCGGCCCCAAAGATTTTTTTTCATTTTTTGGGTCAATTTTTATTTTTAACTTCCCGTAGGGTAAGTTATTGTAATCGTCCAAACATCGAAATTGAAAATTTTTACATCTCTTCACGTTTTAAACGGTTTCTGAACAATTTGGCATACCTAAAAAAAATAGATGTGTGTGTGTATATGTATGTATGGATACAATTTTTCGTCCACGTTTTCGGGCGCACGGATCAACCGATTTAAATGGTTCAAAAAACATTCGATTTCTATTGATAGTGAGATGTGCTGATTAGTTTTTGGCAAAGGTAAAGAATGCAGAAAATAGACTTAATTATTAACTAAATAGAAAAAATAACAATTTCCAAACCCAATAATTTGCAATATCATTCGGTCAAGGCTGTCGTTGAAAATTCCAGTTGCAGTTAACTAGCTAGAATTGAAATTGCCAATAACGATAATATTGATCGTATTAAAGCAATATACATCCAGCAGAACAAATTGAGGTGAGAAGGAAGATATTCTTATGGTAATTGGATAATAATAATACATCGCCAAGAGATACTAGATACACACTGACCTAACCTCAAAATAGCAGAAATGACAAAATAAGTGCAACGCTTCAAAACCTATTTAAACTACTTAATTTTATTTATTATTTGATACCTAATTTTATTTATTATTTTGAACAAAATAAGTATGACCTTGCCGATAGATTTGCATCCGAAAATACATCCATTACAAAATTATATATATTTCATTTTCCCCATCAATGTGGAATTCAATTAAATTTCTAATTATGCATTTATAAACTGCAAATGCATTTCGATTGCACAGAACTATATTTACGCCGAAGCTTGAAATGAATAAAAAGCAAGAAATGTATTGTTAACTGAAAAGCTTTTATGTAGAAATAAAATCAACAAAAGTCTC
This sequence comes from Ctenocephalides felis, assembly GCF_003426905.1. NCBI lineage: Eukaryota > Metazoa > Arthropoda > Insecta > Siphonaptera > Pulicidae > Ctenocephalides > Ctenocephalides felis. The sequence goes on along the minus strand of NW_020537758.1, from coordinate 9,376,991 downwards.
TCTGTATATAATTAATCGTATACAAAAGAAAATGCATTTTGATGGAAATAACTGCATTTATTGCATTATAGAACTCAATAAAATGCGAATGATTTAATATGAAGTAGACTTAAATATTTTAAAAATATAAATTGAAAGAATTAACCAAATGCCTAATAAAACTGTTTTTACATTGTATCTAAATCCAACGCTTTTCGTCAATGGAAAATTTACAGCCGAAATCATTAAATATTTACAGTCGAAATCGAAATAGATTTATTGAACGACCATTGCTTGGAATTTATTAAATTTTATTTAAGGATTTATGTTTTCCAATAACCATAAAAATATTAATATACGTGATATATATTACAAATTTTAGTTTATTGCTCGTGACGAACGTCGTGCGTGCATATTTCAATCACAAGTTTAAAAGGAAGCCTGTTTTATATTTTATTTTTTTAAATTTCGTGTTTGAAAATAAAAATTAGAGACCTACATGCGTTGGTTGTAAAACTATAGTAATATTGTAGAAATAAATGGCAAAAATTACAAAAAACCACTTATCATTGTTTAACATTGAAAACATTTGAACTGTCATCTGCTAGAAATGTAAATACACTTGAAATTTAAATTTAGCTGAAATTATGAGCCTAGATAATATTAGAATATAATATACAAAAAAATGTAATGTGATTATTATTTCCGAAAAGCAGCTGAGTTATGTCGGAAATTAAAATAATATAAGATACAGTCAACAGTATATATTTGGCAGATGAATTATATAATTCAGTTTACATAACGCAACGAGTCCAAAAATTGCATATACATTACGTTTTGAAACTTGTGCATTTTGCATTTTGGTTTACTTTACTAAGTTATTTAACATTACAAAAAATATTTCTACTTAAAAAACATGGTTTAGAACTTTGTTTCATGTGTCAAAAATTCATTTGTTTGGCATTGGATATGCAATATTTAACAAGTTGATCGTAGATTGAAAACTAGATTTTATAAATTAATTCACCTAAGATTTGAACATGAACAATAATGTTTATTAAATTGTTAGTAATAAAATGTACTTCAGAAATTATAATTGCCAAAAAGCAACTAATATATCGTACGAGTTTATGGAAATTATAGACTGAATTATTGAAGCAATTATGTTGTGTGATAAAATCAACTGTCATATTGTTCTTTTACCGCAGAGACTATATTATTTTTTTCTAAATTTCTTATACTGCTTATGCTAAATATTATGAATAGATCACAAAGACAAGACATCAAATAGGATATTAAAAAGAATAAGATAGGATATTTAAAAAAATTGGAACTTTTGAATTGTAGACGTGGGTACAGGACAACGTCTGTCGGGTCATCTAGTATTATTATAAGTAAAATCTCCAAATACAAGTAAAGACTCCTAGACTATTTTAATGACTCCTAGCAAACTTGTAACATGGCAATTGCCTCTTTCTTCCGCTTTTCACGGCGTGAACCAGCGTCAACATGTTTTTCCTAGAAATAACGATCTTATAATATTACACACGCACGACTTTCCTACTTTTCCGCTTTTCCGCTTTTCCCATCTGAATCGTTTTTCCATTTGCCTTCTCAGAATTATATAGACGAGGATGCCAATGCACATGATTCGTATAAATAGAGATGAAAAGGCGGTGGCACTTTGCGGAATTTCATATATGAATAGAGAAAATTGTGGAAATTGTGGAAAATTCGAACGTTCTACTACTTAATTATGGGACTTGTAATTTTAAAATGTTTAAGATGTAAGATGATACGTCTCTCGAGCTTTGCATACTAATGAATGATTCTTAAATAGTTCTAGAGCAATGCATATAGTATATACCATCACGTTTATATGAAAAACAATTCAACCAGCCATCGACTTAAATCGGGAGAATAAAAACTGAAAGGTCAATTTAGGGTTTTTTATACACGCATCATAAAAAATTGAAACTAGTATTAGTAATTACTAGAACTTACCCTAACGGAATTATATACACTAAATTACAAAGCTAAAATTATTTATTTAAAGTATATAAGTGAGGTTTAGAAATTTAGTCAGAATTAAAATCAAAATCTGAATTATTTTCGATGTACAAAAAAAAATCTAAAAACAATTGTTCTGTCAACACGAGCAGAAAGTTTTTTGAATCATTCAAATCGGATGCTTAGTTCTTTCGAAAACTGCCATTTTTTAGCACATTTTGCTCGGTATCTCCGAAAGGGATGGACCTGTCTTTGCCAAAAACTAATCACCGCTTTTCCCCATCATTACGAATTGATAAAATTTGAATGTTGAAATTTGAAAAATTTGAATGTTTTTTAATCATTCAAATCAGATGCTCCGTTGTCTCAAAAACTTGATTTGTTTTTCCTGAACTCTTTGCTCCGTATCTCCGTAATGGCTGGACCTGCCTTTGCCACACGGTCAAATTATGTCAATAATTTTAATATATTCGTAGAATTCGTTTTAATTAATTTCGGATTTAATGCTTCGTCGTAACTAAAATGATTAATATAATAAATTGTTGATTGATTGCGCACGGTTTTATTTCTAAGCCGGTACAAAATTTATTCTATGTAGTGGGTAAATATATAAAAATAGTATTCAATTAATTAATTATCCACCAAAGAACTAGCATGAGACGTTCGATTTACCACCTACTCTTGTTATAAATTTATAGAACGTGTAGGCCACGATTTTCCAATCAATGCACAATTATATGCAACAAGGACATCTGGGCGACCTACAAAAGGCCACCAACGAGAAAATAATAATTAATTAATTCAATTTTATTACAAGTACAAACAAGGTCAAGTGTAGAAAAATTATAATTAATATTCCATTTTTATTCGCAATAAAATTCAATCTAGAAAACTTGTCTGTTTTGTTAGTGAGCTTAAAGCTTCTTTGAGTTTGTGTTTCGTATCAAACTTTATAATAGATTTTCGAACTTGGAGTAAACTTACCCGCCGTGGACAGAATTTCTATGATAATATTTATTTTTCGTATGTCAACACATACTTTTGTTATAGACTGAAAGTTAATAAAGTAATAATTTTATTGATATAATAAAACAGAGAGCTTCTAGAACTAGAAAAAATAGACTTTATACGAGCTGTACCTAGTAAGTTGCATTTTTATTATAATGGCCATTTATTGAATTTCTGTAGGTAAGTTATTGTAATCGTCCAAAAATCGAAATTGAACATTTTTGTTTTAATTTAATATTTGCCTTAAGGCACCACTAGTTCATTACTAATTTATCGCACATTCCAATTTTAATGTTTCAATCTGTTTACATTTTCTACGTGGGTGTAGTAAACTTTGCATGATATTATTATAATAATAGTTTTTATACGTTTTTCTGATAGCACTCGCAATTTAATTGCCCCAGAAAATCAATATGCTCATTAAAGAACTAAATTTAAATTTATATCAAAACATAAACGATTTTGTTTATTTCAGCATGTTTATTTCATATATTTTATTTGTATATGTTACTAAAAATAATCCTTGAATTTATTTAAACATTTGGATTAAAAATATGAATGGAAATATTCTTGTGTACTGTATAACTTTACACAAAAATATTTCTTTTCTATTTTTTTTTAATGTGTAGATAGAAATGAATATTTTACGAATCGATGAAATATAAAAACGTGGAGGAAAAAATGATTTTATGAAAAAATCTCGACGATAGCAAAACAAACAGACATAACAAGATATGTGCAAATACTGAGAAGGTTTTTTCTGAAGACTAAATAATAAATAACAAATATTCGAATTGTAGAAATGTCAAAGGAAATAGGAGATGTGTCTGTTTTTTTGCAGACAGTTTGAAATTTGAAAATAATATGGGTATAAATTCTATACAATATATGAAAATAATTTCTGCAAATAGATTTTGAAGCTTTTTCCTTTATTCTTAGACTTATTTCATAAATAAACTAGATAATTTTGTTTAATATAGCGTAAAGCGAGGCATAAAGGTCCAATTTGTGATCCATTTACATAATGAAATTTTGAATGAAATTTGTAGAAAAATTTATCTAGTAATATTTTTATCAAAATGTAAATTTTGGACATTTTTTTAGATTTTTTTGAATACTTTAGAAATTTTGCTCAGGCTCTACTTAGTTTTATAGACATTAGTAAAAACTAGATAAAATTTACTAAAATCTAACAAAATCTGTTTATACACTTGGATATTGAAATTTTGAATAATTTGTAATTGAATTGCGTATTATTGTGTTTTGATCACTAGCAATATGTGGATTTAGGACATTTTTTCTGTTTTCTTCAAATAACTTTTAATAGATAAAATTTTAACTAGATAAAATTTACTAAAATCTAGTAAGAACTGTTATATACACTTGCATATTGAAATTTAGAATAATTCGTAGTTGAAATTAGGACTTTAGTATTTTTAAGAACATTTTTCTCTTTTCTTCAAATAACTTTTAATTTGATTCTGGACATTATAATTTTTTTCTAAAAGCACAAACTACATAAAATTTACTTAAATTTTTTACATCTCGCATATATCTTTCTTTTGACCAATCTCATCTAAAATATGGTCATCATGGGTCACTCCAATCAATATAAATACAATGAATCTTTTATCCCAACTTTAATTATTTTATAAATCTGGCTAATAAGTAATGTAAAACCACTAATTACGAAACGACTTAAGATTCTTCCTATATTTAATCATTTTTTCCTCGTCCTGAGGCTTATTATTAAATCTCTGCTCTTCGTCTGACTGGCACGAAAGTCTCTATGGAAGCTTTCTAAGATGAAATGGAATTCTAAGGTAGTTTTTAATGAAAAACGAAAGCTTCATTTCGTGTTACTCTATCTACAAGATTTGTTTTATTGCAGTCACGTCACGGAAAAGGATAAAGTAGAGTGGAGATTAATTTTGACATTTGGAAAAATAAGGGATGGATAATAAAAATACATTGAAGTTTAATTTTATTTGATGATTTTAATGAAACTATGCAAAATGAAAAAAATGCATTGGACGAGCTTTTGGGACATATAGCGTGTCAATATTTTTTTTTGTTTTTCTAACATCTTTTTGAGGGTGCCAAATTTTTAACTTCCCGTAGGGTAATTATAGTAATAGGCCGAAAATCGAGAATTGAAAATTTTTGCATTTCTCGACGTTTGGAAGGTTTCTGAACATTTTGGCATACCTCAGAAAAAATGGATTTGTGTGTGTGTGTGTTTTGTATGTCCACATTTTTTCGTCCACGTTTTCGGACGCACGGATCAACCGATTTGACTGGTTTAAAAAACATTCGATTCCTATCAATAGGGAGATGTGCTGTTCAGTTTTTGGCAAAGGCAGGTCCAGCCGTTACGGAGTTATGGAGCAAAGCGTGCAGAAAATAGAAATCGAGTTTTTGAAAGAACGATTTGTATGATCCAAAAAACATTCAGTTCGTAATAACGGGGAAAAGTGGTTATTAGTTTTTGGCAAAGGTAGACCCAGCGGTTTCAGAGATACAGAGCTAAATGTTAAAAAAATGGCAGCTTTTGAGAGAACTAAGTGTCCGATTTAATTGATTCAAAGAACTTTCTGCTTGTTTCAACAAAATAATTGCTTTTGGAAAAAAAAATTTTGTTTCTAGTTTTTTTTTCTCAAAAAATATTTTTGTAATTTTGGATTAAAAATTCAAATAATTACTCGGGCTAAGCACCAATTGCGTTTAGACTGTTTATGTATTGGATCACTTTTTCAATTTTGTGAAAAAACTATTGAAAAATGTGAAAATGCCGCCAAGCTAAGCACAGTATAAGTGAAAATGTCGCACAGAATTATTTGCAAATGCGCTTAGACTGTGACTATACGGGAGCATATTTTAATTTTGTGTAAATTAGGCAACTATTTTTTTTTAAATTGAATTCGAAATGAAATGACGATTGTTAATGTTCTGGCGATAAATTGATTTATGATTTACTCAGATATAACAAGATAACAAGAATAATGAAAGTTACAGTATTTGTAATAATATATTTGAAAACGTTTAAAATTTCTCGAATATTTCATTACGGTACGGGAAGTTCTAGCAATTTGCCCTAAGGCACCATGCCATACCACTAGTTTTTTCAGTAGTATTATGGACTTTTAAGCAATATTTGCATTAAATTCAAAATATCAGCATGCATTGTACTTCCTCGGCAAAACTATTACCGCCTCCACCCCACTCTCATATGAAATTCAACTATCGATATTTGACGGATTGATTAATATATCTATTAATAATTTTCATTTCGTATTTAAATGAATAGCTCACAATGTCGTGTAGTTACTAGTTGTTTCCCTCATTATATTACCGGTACAATGGATTCTCTGTTCATAGAAGCATGCCTGTTTATTTTGCGCATATGTGACTGACGGAGTTTACTTTGCTCCGGCCGGCCTCTGTTTCTCTCTCAAACCTGGCTCATGCGCAATTTTACGCTTAGGGACTTAATAATAATATCACCGCAAACATAATAACGGGCAAAGGTAATTTTCGGATGGAAATATTATTGCATTTGCATCAAACTGACCGCGACGTATCAATGCGATTGATTAATAGTTGATGCGTGTCTAACTGGCAAATGATATTATTTAGATTCAGAAATATTTGTGATAAATTTTTACTCAACACTGTAAGAACGGCGTCATTAGTTGGCAATCCATCGATTGCATTTACTATTTGAGGTGTATTATTTTTTAACACTGAACGCCTTAAAAAAACCACAAGATGTCCTTTCTAATTGGGATATAGCAGCAATGTCTCAATCTTGTTTAATATAGCGTAAAGCGAGACACAAAGGTTCAATTTGTGAGCTATTTACATAACGAAATTTTGAATGAAACTTGTTGAAAAATTCATCTTATAATATTTTTAGCAAAATGTAAATTATTATAGAAATTATTCTAGAAAGCCGATGTCACTGCTGCTTTTTATCGGGCTGTCCGCGGCGTGTATCGAATCTGGAACTTCTTATTATAATACCATAGCTCTAACTACTAATTTACTGGTAAACTTAGAGATCTATATAGAATACTAAACAAATAGTTTTTTGCGGTATAATACTTTTTCCTAGTTAACATCCAGAGGGAGAATTTTATGATTTTGCGAGGAAATTCATTTTACTAAGCGGGCGTCCATTAATTATATAATATGATCTATTTGCATAATATATATAATACAATATATTGCAATTTGCAAAATTGCGCCCCCCCCTCCGTGTATTTTTAGTTATGAGAAAAAATTGTAAAATTTTGGAATTTTTTTTGTTTGGATTTTTTTTAAATTTAGTTTAAAACTAAATACAAGTGATATCTTGATTACCCCTCCCTCCCTCACGTGATATTTTATGATTTTTTGTCAACCCCCCTGAAAATCTCACATGATTAATGGACATACTCCAATGTTAGGTTTTTTTGACATTACAAGTCATTATGTATCGTTTGAGACCAAATTTGGCAAAATTATGTATGTGCGTATGCGTGCCATTTTTTTTCTTTCGTTGACGTTTTCTCAAAATTGGTTTAACCAATTTCCAAAATTTAAAAACTAATTAATGAAACTCGATAAGTACATCCGACCAATGAAATATTTTTGACTACGTTTAGGCCCAAAAACCTAAACGAGTTTTTTAATTTAAAAACCATTCGAAATAAATAATGTCTCATAGTTTTTTGCAAAGATCAGCTGGTTCGTTTTTATTGATGTATTTTTTATAGTTTATATTTTAAACGAACATTTAAAAATATTGTAGATCTGCGAATGGTATAATTATAAAAATTCATTGAAGTTTGGATTATTGTATTGTCACAAGTTCAAAACGAGGCAATATTTTTCTTATTTTAATTCTGAGCTCGTTATAGTGTAATGGTTAATATCGTGGGCTAGCTCTAACTAGGCTCAGATTCGAATTCAACCTTGGCCACCTTGATATCAAGCAGTGTACTATCAAATTTCCACTTGTCAATCTATCACGGTCACAAATATAATCTCAAGTGAAAATCGCCTTTTTTAGTATTCACATATAAGTCTGCACATATTTAATATGTATAGTCTACAGTCTACACATAAAAAATCATAGAATCATTTAAATTTAAAAATTTAAATTTTAACTTATTATATTCAGTTTTTTTTAATTCCTCTTCGAAATGTAACAATTCAGACTTGAAAGAAACTATTATGCAGAGTAAATAGAAGCTCATTATTAAGTGAATGAATTCCTGGAAAATCTGTAATATAATTTTCACCACCAGTAAACTTCTTCCAACTTGAATTTTCTCAAAGTCAATAATATATTGCAGTTACCTTAAATCTTATCCCGCAAAGTTCAGTACTTCTTCATTTATCATCTTGTCGATCAGTTTATCTTTTCCCAGTCAATTTTTCCGGAAACACTTTTTGAAACCTTCTAGAATATTTTCATAGATCATAATAATAGACTTAAAATCCATGTCTATGATCTATAAAGATTCATGTTTGAAATTCGTAATTTTATTTGAATTTTACAAAAATGGTGACACTGTTTGTTTGATAGTAATGTCTTATTTTTTGTGCGATCTTCGCCTAAGGTTCTCTTGTGCAGGATACGTCTTTAGGTAAAATGTTTCACAAATACTTCAGAAATATATACGTATTATATATATATATATATAATATATATATATATATAGTATTGTGTCAGTATTCCATTATTCCCATTGTAAATCCGTTTAATCAACGTTCACCTGGATCTTAATCCATCTCGTAGCACAATAGAAAATGAAATGTTCGTTCGTTTATAAAATCTTCATATAAGCGCCGAGATTATTATTATTCGTGTTTCGACATTTTCGCATATATTTTTCCTTTGGGAAAAGCTCTCGTTAAAACTGAGCTCGGCTCCGGCTTTTCTCCATGATAATATGAAACACGAATGACTTATTTTCTTCCTACACACAATGTACGAATCATATACATTTCAGAATAGATTTGTAAAAATCATTTGAAGGAAAGAAAGAATTTATTTTATGAGACGCTGAACATTGTCGTCATAAAAATATTAGTAAATTTTGGTATATTGTTTCCATTACTATTTTTCTCTGTATATTTTAAAATATGAATGAAGCCGCAATAAGGCAACAGCATGCCGGTTTTCCATCGATTTTCCCACTGCCTATTTAGTTTGTGGACAAAAGGAATAATTACATTGGATTCTGTTCTGCCCATTTTGCATTGTATGTAATACGGGTTTTAAACAAAGAGAATTTTTTATTTTCATCCAACGTCCAATGGATCAATGGATTTTGTAGTACGTTTGATTTAACAGTACAATATTTGCTGTCCGTGGCGGTTTTTGTCAATATCGAGTTGAGGGACAGTTTTGGATACAAAATTTTATACCTTTCTAACTCGTGTTCCGGATACCCTTCTTGAACCCTTTAGTAAAGGACTCTTGAAAAACTTCAAAGATAGGAGCAAGAATATACTTATAGTTTGATTTTTTCTTCGACTATATTTTTTCATTATTTTTTCATATTTATTACATGTATTTCTGTATATTCTATAAAGTATAGTTGTTGGAGATACATGTATTGAGTACAAACCCATTTCATTCTTACGTTATACTAGATAATAAATTACTAAAATAAACTTATTTTATGTATGCGTATTTTATTTTAACTTATATTATTAAACTTTTTTCCACTAATAATGCATAATTATTTATATAATTATTTGTGAAAAAAAGAAAGGAGTTTAAAATGAGTTTTTTACCATTTTTCATAGCAAGTCAATAAAGATTTTTCGCAGAAAGTCCTCAATAGTCCAGTCATTTGGTCGTCTTGCCGGTACAGTACTCCGGGAATTCTGTAAATTGGTAATCTTATAGATTTCGAGGTGCTCTTTACGGAAATCAACTTTGCCACCTCAAATTTGAACGGCAAGTTGCCGCCATATTGAAAAAATGGCGTCAAAAAAACAGCTTTTTTAAAATATCTACTTTCTGGCTCAATCTACGATAAAAGTATCTATGTACGAATTAAACTAGAGAAATTTCCTACAATTTCTTAAAAAACCGTTTTTTTGTAAAATTGATAGTTTGAGAGTACGGCCGCCTCAAAAACTTTGCTGCTCTCGCCGTAGTATCAAATCTGTCCATATATGACAGCACTTCGTACTTGACCACATTCTCTCTAATTGAATATTTTCAATATTAAATTGAGCGAATAAGATCTAGAAATAAATAATTCAAATATTTTTCTGTTTTTTTGCTGATTTTTTAACGCTTTAAGCTACTTGAAGCTATAAGGTGCTACTCAAGCTATAAGTATATTTACAGCTACTTTGCCATTGAAGTGTTAAAAAATAGCAAAAAAAAACGAAAAATATTTGAATTAGATCGCTTAAGATCTTATTCGCTTAATTTAACATTGAAAATATTAATTATTAGAGAGAATGTGGTCAAGTTCGAAGTGCTGTCATATATGGACAGATTTGATACTACGGCGAGAGCAGCATAGACTTTGAGGCGGCGCCGTACTCTCAAACTATCAATTTTACAAAATAACGGTTTTCTAAGGAATTGTAGGAAATTTTCTCTAGTTTAATCCGTACATAGCTACCTTTATCGTAGATTGAGCCAGAAAGGAGATATTTTAAAAAAGCTGTTTTTTGACGCCATTTTTGCAATATGGCGGCAACTTGCCGTTCAAAGTTTGAGGTGGCAAAGTTGATTTTCGTTAA
>NW_020537758.1:9325353-9365236 GCF_003426905.1 Ctenocephalides felis | reverse complement strand
TCAAATAACTTTTAATTTGATTCTGGACATTATTTTTTTTCTAAAGCCACAAACTTACATAAAATTTCTTAAATTTTTTACATCTCGCATTATCTTTCTTTGACCAATCTCACATCTAAAATATGGTCATCATGGTTCACTCCAATCAATATAATAAATGATCTTTTATCCCAACTTTAATTATTTTATAAATCTGGCTAATAAGTAATGTAAACCACTAATTACGAACGACTTAAGATTCTTCCTATATTTATTTAATCATTTTTTCCTCGTCCTGAGGCTTATTATTAAATCTGCTGCTCTTCGTCTGACTGGCACGAAAGTCTCTATGGAAGCTTTCTAAGATGAAATGGAATTCTAAGTAGTTTTTAATGAAAAACGAAAGCTTCATTTCGTGTTACTCTATCTACAAGATTTGTTTTATTGCAGTCAGTCACGTCACGGAAAAGGATAAAGTAGAGTGGAGATTATTTTTGACATTTGGAAAATAAGGGATGGATAATAAAATACATTGAAGTTTATTTTATTTGATGATTTTAATGAAACTATGCAAAATGAAAAAAATGCATTGGACGAGCTTTTGGGACATATGCGTGTCAATATTTTTTTTTGTTTTTCTAACATCTTTTTGAGGGTGCCAATTTTTAACTTCCCGTAGGGTAATTATAGTAATAGGGCCGAAATCGAGAATTGAAAATTTTTGCATTCTCTCGACGTTTGGAAGGTTTCTGAACATTTTGGCATACCTCAGAAAAAATGGATTTGTGTGTGTGTGTGTTTTGTATGTCACATTTTTTCGTCCACGTTTTCGGACGCACGGATCAACCGATTTGACTGGGTTTAAAAACATTCGATTCCTATCAATAGGGAGATGTGCTGTTCAGTTTTTGGCAAAGGCAGGTCCAGCCGTTACGGAGTTATGGAGCAAAGCGTGCAGAAAATAGAAATCGAGTTTTTGAAAGAACGATTTGTATGATCCAAAAAACATTCAGTTCGTAATAACGGGGAAAAGTGGTTATTAGTTTTTGGCAAAGGTAGACCCAGCGGTTTTCAGAGATACAGAGCTAAATGTTAAAAAATGGCAGCTTTTGAGAGAACTAAGTGTCCGATTTATTGATTCAAAGAACTTTCTGCTTGTTTCAACAAAATAATTGCTTTTTGGAAAAAAAAATTTTGTTTCTAGTTTTTTTTCTCAAAAAAATATTTTTGTAATTTTGGATTAAAAATTCAAATAATTACTCGGGCTAAGCACCAATTGCGTTTAGACTGTTTATGTATTGGATCACTTTTTCAATTTTGTGAAAAAACTATTGAAAATGTGAAAATGCCGCCAAGCTAAGCACAGTATAAGTGAAAATGTCGCACAGAATTATTTGCAATGCGCTTAGACTGTGACTATACGGAGCATATTTTAATTTTGTGTAAATTAGGCAACTATTTTTTTTTTAAATTGAATTCGAAATGAAATGACGATTGTTAATGTTTCTGGCGATAAATTGATTTATGATTTACTCAGATATAACAAGATAACAAGAATAATGAAAGTTACAGTATTTGTATAATATTTGAAAACGTTTTTAAAATTTCTCGAATATTTCATTACGGTACGGGAAGTTCTAGCAATTTGCCCTAAGGCACCATGCCATACCACTAGTTTTTTCATTCATAGTATTATGGACTTTTAAGCAATTTTGCATTAAATTCAAAATATCAGCATCATTGTACTTCCTCGGCAAAACTATTACCGCCTCCACCCCCCGCCTCCACCCCACTCTCATATGAAATTCAACTATCGATATTTGACGGATTGATTAATATATCTATTAATAATTTTCATTTCGTATTTAAATGAATAGCTCACAATGTCGTGTAGTTACTAGTTTTTTTCCCTCATTATATTACCGGTACAATGGATTCTCTGTTCATAGAAGCATATGCCTGTTTATTTTGCGCATATGTGACTGACGGAGTTTACTTTGCTCCGGCCGGCCTCTGTTTCTCTCTCTCAAACCTGGCTCATGCGCAATTTTACGCTTAGGGACTTAATATAATATCACCCGCAAACATAATAACGGGCAAAGGTAATTTTCGGATGGAAATATTATTGCATTTGCATCAAACTGACCGCGACGTATCAATGCGATTGATTAATAGTTGATGCGTGTCTAACTGGCAAATGATATTATTTAGATTCAGAAATATTTGTGATAAATTTTTACTCAACACTAAGAACGGCGTCATTAGTTGGCAATCCATCGATTGCATTTACTATTTGAGGTGTATTATTTTTTAACACTGAACGCCTTAAAAAAACCACAAGATGTCCTTTCTAATTGGGATATAGCAGCAATGTCTCAATCTTGTTTAATATAGCGTAAAGCGAGACACAAAGGTTCAATTTGTGAGCTATTTACATAACGAAATTTTGAATGAAACTTGTTGAAAAATTCATCTTATAATATTTTTAGCAAAATGTAAATTATTATAGAAATTATTCTAGAAAGCCGATGTCACTGCTGCTTTTTATCGGGCTGTCCGCGGCGTGTATCGAATCTGGAACTTCTTATTATAATACCATAGCTCTAACTACTAATTTACTGGTAAACTTAGAGATCTATATAGAATACTAAACAAATAGTTTTTTGCGGTATAATACTTTTTCCTAGTTAACATCCAGAGGGAGAATTTTATGATTTTGCGAGGAAATTCATTTTACTAAGCGGGCGTCCATTAATTATATAATATGATCTATTTGCATAATATATATAATACAATATATTGCAATTTGCAAAATTGCGCCCCCCCCTCCGTGTATTTTTAGTTATGAGAAAAAATTGTAAAATTTTGGAATTTTTTTTGTTTGGATTTTTTTTAAATTTTTTAAAACTAAATACAAGTGATATCTTGATTACCCCCTCCCTCCCTCACGTGATATTTTATGATTTTTTGTCAACCCCCCTGAAAATCTCACATGATTAATGGACATACTCCAATGTTAGGTTTTTTTGACATTACAAGTCATTATGTATCGTTTGAGACCAAATTTGGCAAAATTATGTATGTGCGTATGCGTGCCATTTTTTTTCTTTCGTTGACGTTTTCTCAAAATTGGTTTAACCAATTTCCAAAATTTAAAACTAATTAATGAAACTCGATAAGTACATCCGACCAATGAAATATTTTTGACTACGTTTAGGCCCAAAAACCTAAACGAGTTTTTTAATTTAAAAACCATTCGAAATAAATAATGTCTCATAGTTTTTTGCAAAGATCAGCTGGTTCGTTTTTATTGATGTTTTTTATAGTTTATATTTTAAACGAACATTTAAAAATATTGTAGATCTGCGAATGGTATAATTATAAAAATTCATTGAAGTTTGGATTATTGTATTGTCACAAGTTCAAAACGAGGCAATATTTTTCTTATTTTAATTCTGAGCTCGTTATAGTGTAATGGTTAATATCGTGGGCTAGCTCTAACTAGGCTCAGATTCGAATTCAACCTTGGCCACCTTGATATCAAGCAGTGTACTATCAAATTTCCACTTGTCAATCTATCACGGTCACAAATATAATCTCAAGTGAAAATCGCCTTTTTTAGTATTCACATATAAGTCTGCACATATTTAATATGTATAGTCTACAGTCTACACATAAAAAATCATAGAATCATTTAAATTTAAAAATTTAAATTTTAACTTATTATATTCAGTTTTTTTTAATTCCTCTTCGAAATGTAACAATTCAGACTTGAAAGAAACTATTATGCAGAGTAAATAGAAGCTCATTATTAAGTGAATGAATTCCTGGAAAATCTGTAATATAATTTTCACCACCAGTAAACTTCTTCCAACTTGAATTTTCTCAAAGTCAATAATATATTGCAGTTACCTTAAATCTTATCCCGCAAAGTTCAGTACTTCTTCATTTATCATCTTGTCGATCAGTTTATCTTTTCCCAGTCAATTTTTCCGGAAACACTTTTTGAAACCTTCTAGAATATTTTCATAGATCATAATAATAGACTTAAAATCCATGTCTATGATCTATAAAGATTCATGTTTGAAATTCGTAATTTTATTTGAATTTTACAAAAATGGTGACACTGTTTGTTTGATAGTAATGTCTTATTTTTTGTGCGATCTTCGCCTAAGGTTCTCTTGTGCAGGATACGTCTTTAGGTAAAATGTTTCACAAATACTTCAGAAATATATACGTATATATATATATATATATATATATATATATATATATAGTATTGTGTCAGTATTCCATTATTCCCATTGTAAATCCGTTTAATCAACGTTCACCTGGATCTTAATCCATCTCGTAGCACAATAGAAAATGAAATGTTCGTTCGTTTATAAAATCTTCATATAAGCGCCGAGATTATTATTATTCGTGTTTCGACATTTTCGCATATATTTTTCCTTTGGGAAAAGCTCTCGTTAAAACTGAGCTCGGCTCCGGCTTTTCTCCATGATAATATGAAACACGAATGACTTATTTTCTTCCTACACACAATGTACGAATCATATACATTTCAGAATAGATTTGTAAAAATCATTTGAAGGAAAGAAAGAATTTATTTTATGAGACGCTGAACATTGTCGTCATAAAAATATTAGTAAATTTTGGTATATTGTTTCCATTACTATTTTTCTCTGTATATTTTAAAATATGAATGAAGCCGCAATAAGGCAACAGCATGCCGGTTTTCCATCGATTTTCCCACTGCCTATTTAGTTTGTGGACAAAAGGAATAATTACATTGGATTCTGTTCTGCCCATTTTGCATTGTATGTAATACGGGTTTTAAACAAAGAGAATTTTTTATTTTCATCCAACGTCCAATGGATCAATGGATTTTGTAGTACGTTTGATTTAACAGTACAATATTTGCTGTCCGTGGCGGTTTTTGTCAATATCGAGTTGAGGGACAGTTTTGGATACAAAACAAATTTTATACCTTTCTAACTCGTGTTCCGGATACCCTTCTTGAACCCTTTAGTAAAGGACTCTTGAAAAACTTCAAAGATAGGAGCAAGAATATACTTATAGTTTGATTTTTTCTTCGACTATATTTTTTCATTATTTTTTCATATTTATTACATGTATTTCTGTATATTCTATAAAGTATAGTTTGTTGGAGATACATGTATTGAGTACAAACCCATTTCATTCTTACGTTATACTAGATAATAAATTACTAAAATAAACTTATTTTATGTATGCGTATTTTATTTTAACTTATATTATTAAACTTTTTTTCCACTAATAATGCATAATTATTTATTATAATTATTTGTGAAAAAAAAGAAAGGAGTTTAAAATGAGTTTTTTACCATTTTTCATAGCAAGTCAATAAAGATTTTTCGCAGAAAGTCCTCAATAGTCCAGTCATTTGGTCGTCTTGCCGGTACAGTACTCCGGGAATTCTGTAAATTGGTAATCTTATAGATTTCGAGGTGCTCTTTACGGAAATCAACTTTGCCACCTCAAATTTGAACGGCAAGTTGCCGCCATATTGAAAAAATGGCGTCAAAAAAACAGCTTTTTTAAAATATCTACTTTCTGGCTCAATCTACGATAAAAGTATCTATGTACGAATTAAACTAGAGAAAATTTCCTACAATTTCTTAAAAAACCGTTTTTTTGTAAAATTGATAGTTTGAGAGTACGGCCGCCTCAAAAACTTTGCTGCTCTCGCCGTAGTATCAAATCTGTCCATATATGACAGCACTTCGTACTTGACCACATTCTCTCTAATAATGAATATTTTCAATATTAAATTGAGCGAATAAGATCTAGAAATAAAATAATTCAAATATTTTTCTGTTTTTTTGCTGATTTTTTAACGCTTTAAGCTACTTGAAGCTATAAGGTGCTACTCAAGCTATAAGTATATTTACAGCTACTTTGCCATTGAAGTGTTAAAAAATTAGCAAAAAAAAACGAAAAATATTTGAATTAGATCGCTTAAGATCTTATTCGCTTAATTTAACATTGAAAATATTAATTATTAGAGAGAATGTGGTCAAGTTCGAAGTGCTGTCATATATGGACAGATTTGATACTACGGCGAGAGCAGCATAGACTTTGAGGCGGCCGTACTCTCAAACTATCAATTTTACAAAATAACGGTTTTCTAAGGAATTGTAGGAAATTTTCTCTAGTTTAATCCGTACATAGCTACCTTTATCGTAGATTGAGCCAGAAAGGAGATATTTTAAAAAAGCTGTTTTTTGACGCCATTTTTGCAATATGGCGGCAACTTGCCGTTCAAATTTGAGGTGGCAAAGTTGATTTTCGTAAAGAGCACCTCGAAATCTATAAGATTACCAATTTTCAGAATTCCCGGAGTACTGTACCGGCAACAGCCTTTTTTTGCACCAAATTACTGGACTACAAATACAGTTCTGATATTGTAATTTTTTTTTTCAAAAATATTCCAGAAGAGAGAAATATTTTTTTCTTTGTTTAAACAATATGTTATGTAAGAATATAAGCTTTTGGGTGGTTTTCTTTGAATATTCTTTCTTATTCGTATGTTAATTATGGTATTAAAAATAGTTATTACAAGTACAGTTGAAATGGATTTTATAAGTGCTTTTCCACTGAAATCAAAATTAATCTAAAATAGAATGTTTATTTAAAATGAAGAGTTTAATGAATTCTAGAAATTTGGCTGCTTGAATACACATAAGTTATAATTTCTAAGAAAAAAACTATTTTAGAATATTTGCAGAAACTACTTATTTTTATAACTCGAAAATTATAAAAAATATGTATAAAAAGTATAATGATAAAACAATGACAAAAAAATCTGCAAATTACAATTCTGGCAAAACTATAAATATCCATTTTTAAATTTACTATTTATTAGTTTTTTTTACTATTTTCACATAAAAGTAAAATCATTTAATTAGACTGAAAAATGATACAATAAATACGCACTGATGTTTTGAAATAAAAAATATTACTTCAGGTTATTTTGTACATATAAAATATTAACATTGCTTCATGCATATAGAAAATTTAATTTTTAAAATGCATCGCCATGGGCGAAATGTAAAAAATTGCAGTTATTTGTTTTATATAAATGTTGATTTAAATGCACAATTAATTTTTCAATACTATATTTAGATATTATATAAATAAATTTTTATGACATTCCTATAAATAGCAGTTCATTTAAAATAATTTTATTAGGCTTTTTATTTACTAAAAAAAATTCTAATCTTATATATTCTGTTATCTAAAAATAATATATAATTCTGTAATAATCTGTAATTGAAACTAAGTGTTTTACATGAATTAAAACTAGTAGGTGCTAATTTTGTACATTTTTAAAAAAATAATAAACAATTTTATATATATTAATATTTTATTTAATAAATAAACTAGCTGATAAGGATAAATGACTCGTTAATATTTAGTTTAAAAATTTGGGTCTTTGAAATATAATTTCGCTATTATGTACTAATTTTGTACATTTAAAAAAAATAAACAACTTTATATACATAATTATTTGTTTTAATAAACTAGCTGATAAGGTTAAATGACTCGTTAATATTTAGTTAATATTTTAGTTTAAAAATTTGGGCCTCTAAAATCAAGCAGGGCTCATTTTTTTCAAATTTGCCATATATTTTTAATATCAAATTCAATACTTATTTTTAATTGTCAAAATATTTTATTCGTGTCAAATTAATTCGTCAAATTAACGTTTAAAGAAGTTAAAGAAAAATATAAGCGCAAACTGGACTCACATTTGAATCCTTCTATAGTTGACGTTACTCAACCTTTTGGCATTAGGAGGTTGAAACGACAATGGCCCCTAGACTTAGTCTTAGATTAGGTCTAATATATCATACTAATTGTAAAACTGAGAAGTTCTCATTGGAGTTCTTCTTAGACATCACTCATAAATTTTGTCATTTTAGCTCATAGGAATCTTTATGTATTTCTGATTGCTAAATAAAACTGAGTTCAAAAAAAAAAAAAAAAAAAAATTAATTCGTCAAATGTCAAAGTTTAATATGAAAATTCTAATTTATTTAATATGAAAATTCTAAATTATAAGTATAATAATTTTTTAAATTAAGAACTACAAAATGCAGAAACTATGTTCTGTTTCGATTGCTTTCGGATGTGTTTTCGAAAAATACATTTTACGATGAAAGACGTCAGAAAGGTCCGTTTGATTTTTTTTTAAATGTAATTTTTAATATGTTTTTTCAAATCGAAATCATTTTAGGAACCTAACAAAAGTGAAATTAACGTTTTGTATGACGGAGGAAGACGTAAGGTAAATTAATTAATTAAATTTTTCATTAATCGAGAAATCTAATTTTTTAAATCATTGGATGAACTTTCATTATTTTTAAAAGTATTTAATTCTAGTTTTTATTATTTTTAAAATACCAATTCTAAATATTATATATTTATATATTATTAATGTTTTGTTGGATTATATTGGATTAATTTTCATTATTTCTAAGAATCCAACTATCAACTAAATTATTGCTTTATTATTAATATTTCTATAACACATTATTGATATTTCGTCGAATAAAATAATATTGCATTAATTTGATGCTTAAAATAACAATGTTGTGGTTTTGAAATTAAATTTTGCATCAAACACAAACATAAATTTATGGAAATTATTGAAATATACATTAAATGTACATCTATTATGTAAATTAATAAATTGGAGTAATAATGATTTAAATTATAAAATATTTTCTGCATACTGCTTTACCCCTAAAAAGTTTTTTATTAATGTATAAAAAATATTTATATGTTCGTTAAATAATCAAAATATTTTTTCGCACTAATTTTTTTTTATTAATAATAAAAATGTAAATATTTTAGACAATTCCAAAAAGCACTACCGGTATTGTAAGAGGAAAATCGATTATAAAGGTAATTTAAGTAAATTTTGTACTTTCATAATTATTTTTTAATTTTAAATGGAATCTTAAATAGCTATAACATTTAATTAAAAAAAAAACTTTAAAATTTATGAACTAACGTAAAACCACTATTTTTTAATATTAATTTATCATTTTACATATAGTATAAAATTTAATATTGATTATAAATTTATAAACAGCTATTAAATTATCATAAAATAAAATAATTTATCAGAGTTTCTGGTTTTATAAAAATAATGAGGCTAAATATAAAAATAATTCTATAAATTTCATTACAGACAAATTTTCATTCATTTTATAAAGAAAGAACATGAATTTTATTATTATTATTATCTTTTTTTGTAAAATATTTTTGAACAATTATTTATTGTTCGACGTAAGATTTTTTTTTCATATTTTAGGCAGATGCAAAATCACGTTCTGAATTTGAAAGGATAAACGTAAAGGTATTCCTAAACTAATTAGCCTTTTAGACTAAATGAAATCATTTCAAGAAATTTATTTTAATCAAATTAAATTTCAATACGTAACACATTAATAATAATTCATAACTCTAATAAATTAATTATCGTATGGAAATATAATTGTTCTATATTTTAGAACCGCGATGGAAGTGTAAAGCATGTACATAAAGGGATGAAAAAGGTAAAATTGCATTTTTATTCTAAAAAAAACGTGTTTCGGATTTTAATAAACATATAATAACAGGTGCATCTACATTTTCATCGTAACAAGAATAAAGAAAATTCTAAGCAAGTTGCTTTCACGGAGGAGGTAAATCGATAAAATTAATAATAGATATATAAAAACATATTTATTATAAAAAATAAAATAAAAATGTATAATATAAACACTATGACAAGAAACACTCTTTCTAGTGTCTAGTTAAAATAAAATTAAAAACTATCACTCGCAATTTATTACAAAACTCTTTCCAAGAATTTCTCAGTTGAATCGATATTATTTATAAACTTTGTAGGCGATACTTAGATATCAAAAGATTGTCATTGAACATTCTCACAATTTCTAAGTATAATAAATGCACAAATATCTACAATAAATGTATATATGTAGGCGGTATTAAAGCAATGAATAATATTTAAATGAAAACTTAAAACTTCCATTCATATCTTTAACAAGTGAGTGCAAAAATAATACTTTACAATTTATTTTAAGTTTTGCGGTGACATTTTACTTAAATAGAAAATAACGAGTGGGTAATTTATACACAATTGTACTTCATCTTTTATTAATTTTTTATGCTTACAACTAGTTAACAAAAATATTTGCTTCAAATATTAATTCTGTTTTCACAATTTGACGTGGGCTCATGTTTCTTCCTAAGTGGTCTCCGTAGTTCGTTAACGCCTCTTTGTTAATTATTCATGTAAATATTTTGAATGTAAATACAAAAAGAAGCATTTGCTTAACATAGATAGGATACCTACTATTATATATGCACTTTTGAGTAAAATACCCTCTAGGCAAAATTTGGATTACAGAATATTATTCTGCATTTTTGTTAAGAGAAATTTTGGATTTATATATTACACTAACTGATCCCGGCAAACGTTGTATTGCTAAGTAAGGTATAATCTAAACAATTTCTAGAGAATCAAAAATATTTATACTCTAAGTGTATAAGGATGTGTTGTTTGAATGCTATATACAATGAAGTATTATAAAAACAATAAACCCCATTAGTTTGTCTATATTTTGTCTGGAAGCTGTATACACTTTCTATAGAAAACTTGGTATAATCGAATTCAAGTCTTTTTTGGTCTTTCGACTTATTGATTACGTTTCAAGTTTTTCAGATTTTTTTTGGATTCTGGATTTTGTGTATAATTGTAAATAATACTACTGAGCTTATACAAAATTTTCAAATTTCTGCGAGGAGAGATAGAAAATGAATTAAGTATTTCTACTTTGACCTGTTTTTTAAAAAGTTTCAAGTAACATTTGATGAATTAAAGTAAATTTAATAAAAAATATATATGTAGAGCAGAGCGAGGCACAAAGGTCAAATTTGACTTTGAGCAAATATAAATTTTATTATAAAAATCAAACCAAATATATCACAACAAATAACAAATTTTAAACAAACAATTATCTGACTACGTTCAGTAAAACTGCCAACAACTTCATCATTGTAAAAATGTGCTTTTTTGATGTCTTTCAAAAATACGTTAAATAGATGTTTTTACACTATATGTGGGGAACGGCCAGGTGGCTAACAGGTTTAATGTCTTATTTTAATTTTAAAGGTATTTTACAAAATAATTATATTTTTAACTAATGCTAAAAATCTACCAACGGAAGAAAATATTTTTATTATGGATTTTAAAACATTACCGTTTATCTCCCGATAGCAAAGTCATGAAAATCAAGGTTATAGCTGGTTATACATCTTTTTCCCCCTACTTTCAAATATTGCTGTTAAACAATGCTTAACTTTACTGGTTTTTGACACATTGGTGGTGGACCTTTTTAACCCCGAACCTTCATATATTACTATCTATTCTTCGATAAATTCTGGGAAATTATAACTGGGAAAATGTTATTCAACAAAATGTCCCTTTGATCGATACCAAATTTAGGTTCTGAATTTAAATATCATAAATAAAAAATAATATAACCTAGAAATTGTTTTATAAATACCAATGAGTATATAATTATACAAATGAGATCTTTCAGGGCACCGTGTTTGAGAAAAATATGCCAAAAGGTGCATTTTCATATTAACATTTCAAAAAAGTTGATATTTTTTAAGTTTTTAGTAACACTTGCGATACGTTTAATAATGTTTTTGTGTATAAATAAAACTACGAACAAAACTACTTACTGCAATTTAATCATAATTAAATAATATTCACGTAAAACATCCTTTTAAACGTTTTTGAACAGAATCTGTCAAAAACGTTTGACATTTGACGTATTAGCCACCGTCCATTGTTTTATTCAAATTACGCTTCTACAAAAATTTTCAAATTAAAAATGTAAAGTTTCTACGCGATTTTGAAATAATATGTCACCTTTCCGACAACCTACTGTTTAGCACGAATTTTTCAAGACTAAGGCTGGCCAAATCAGTTTATCCGTTTTCGACTTTTAACGGATCATTTTATCGAGCTCCAATTTTATATATAAGATAAATTATATATTCTGGTCCCCAATTCCTCTCACATTAATATGTTCACTCCGTTACATTTCATTTCGTTCGAAATATCTATTTATATGATAATTTATTCCACGCAAGGATCACACAAGCGCTCAAAAATATGACATATAAATATGTCATGTACCTTCTACATGTTTAGTAATTAGAATGTCGGCTGCAGAGAGAGAGTAAAATATAAAATAACAGACAAAAAATGTAGAAAATATCTCCACATCATAACAATTTTTCTTATAATATAAATCGCATAATTTTTCAAATGCAAAAATAAATTTCATCTATCCTCTATCCCTTAGGAGCAAGCCCGTCCCGGTGGCGGTAACACGCTCAACCATCAATCCAACCAACAACAAGACTTAATTTTAACCCCGGAAGAGGAATCTCAACCGACGACCCCGGTCGTGGTTCAGCTCATAGGTTCGGGACCCACGCAGCTAAGGGCGCCCGGGTCGAGGCGCCGAGGAGCGATTTCGGCTGAGCCCGTCACCGAGGAAGACGCCACGAACTATGTCAAGAAGGTCGTTCCGAAGGATTATAAAACGATGGCGGCCCTGGCGAAGGCGATAGATCGGCATGTGCTGTTTTCGCATTTGGACGACAATGAAAGGTAGTAAGGGTCGTATTTGAAATAGTTGTGAATAGTTTGTACCAATTACTAGTATCTACTTATAATTTTATTTTTTTTTGATATCTAATATTTTATACTTTTCAGATCTGATATTTTTGACGCCATGTTTCCAGTAGTATGCCAACCAGGCGAGTCTATAATTCAACAAGGAGACGAAGGTGATAACTTTTACGTTGTTGACGAAGGAGAAGTCGAGGTAACTTTCAATTTAATTTCGAAATGTGTAAGAATTGACTTAGTTAATCGAAATTAAAATTTATATATTTAGATAAAATTTTCAATTCTTCATTTCAAAAATAAAGTTATAGCTTATAATTAAATCTACACATCGCGATTTCGAATATAATTTTCTCGAACACATTTAAATTGACTGTAATCATATTAAGTCACACTAGATGCGCCAATCTAGAAAAGAGTCATTTATGGAAATTTAAAAAAACAAAAAAACTAGTGAATCCATCTATTTGAAATTTTGGGGATATGTTTATACATGTTTCGAGAATACACAGTAAAATTTTTGAAATAAAATATTAAATATTTTTGAAACGACATGCAATCTCCGCCGGCGCCAAACAAAGTCCTCCACTTTTTGCAGCCTTTTCCGTTTATAAAACATAATAAAAAAAATCTCGTTAAACTAGATAATATTGTCTGTACAATGACTTACGATAAAAAAAAATACAAAAATTGACAATATGGCGGCGTTTTTAAAAAGATAGTCGAATTTTACCCAAAATTTTGGTCGTTTTTGACCTGCCAAAATTCGATTTTTGATCAGATCAAAAAATCGATAGGTCATTGTATGGAGAAATATATATATAGGACATATAAAAAAGATTCGATAGCGATCGGATGATTTATTTTTGAGTAATCACTGCAGCAAATTCGGAAAATGCTTTTTCGAGAAAAACACGTTTAAAGATAAAATTATTCTATATACTACATATACTCTTTCAAATGGCTGTAACTCAAAAACTATCTAAGGTATCGATTTAAACTTTTAGTATGTTAATTTGACAAATTCAAAATTCGATTTTTTGAAAATTTCACACTAAGTGTGCCCCTTAACTATATTGCACAGACATGTGTTTGTATGCCCTAAAATTGTAGCTTATTATTTTAAATTTGAATGAAATAATAATGTTCGACTCATCACATCACAAAAGCAACTTTTGACATAAATTTTGACTATATTTTCTCAAACTTGAATGAATTTTAACTTTAAACTATTTGTCGTAGGACCTTAAAATTTTAGTATGTTTTATAAGATCATGATATCTATTGCCAAAAAAAGTTCATAAAAATCGGCACATAAATTTTTGAACAGATTCTTTCAAGAAAACGGCTCTATAGATTTTTATCTAATACTAATTAGTATCATTCCCAAACAAAATCTTTCGAAAAGTTTTTGATTTTTTAAAATCGATTCAATACAAATATAAATACAAATATAAATATAAATATAAATGCAAATATAAATGCGAATACAAATGCAAATACAAATATAAATGCGAATACAAATACAAATACAAATACAAAATATAAATATAAATATAAAATGAAAGTTCTAATTTTAACAAACGCCAAAAAAACGATACTAATTTTCCCAAACTTTGACGAATTTTTAAAATTAAAAGTATG
This sequence comes from Ctenocephalides felis, assembly GCF_003426905.1. Classification (NCBI taxonomy): domain Eukaryota; kingdom Metazoa; phylum Arthropoda; class Insecta; order Siphonaptera; family Pulicidae; genus Ctenocephalides; species Ctenocephalides felis. The sequence continues at coordinate 9,350,847 of NW_020537758.1, read as the reverse complement.
ATCTGCAAGGTATGGTATATAATACTGTCAAAAACAAATTCATAAGCATCGTCGAAAAATTTTTTTAACCAATATCGTTCTAACGGTTTTTAAATTTTCAAAATCGATTCAGTATTGAGAGCTACAACAACACTTTTCTGCTATTTACAAAGAAACGGCTTGCCTGATCGTCGCACAAAATTGATAAACGCTAGTCCTCATCGAGATACATCGAATAGCTTTTAAATTTTTGAAATCGGTACAGCCGTTTTTTGAGAAAACGTCGATTTACGGCAAAAAATCTGTTCACATACACACCCACATTCATACCTACTTTTTTCAAATTTGGTCTCATTCGATTCAGAATGACTTGGAACGTCGGAAAAACATAAAATTAGCAAATCGGATTTTTTTATGAAAACAAACTTCGGCAAGTTAATGAATGATTGTTACAGCTATAATTTAATAATAAACATTTTTCATTCAAAGTGCGTACGTAAATATTTTTCGACTTGAAATTCCTCCAAGACAAAGAACACTAATTGTTTTTCGACGAAGGCGGGGTCTTCTAACAATGATATTTTATTTGTTAATTGTACCAATTGTTGAATGGCTCTAATTTTGAATGAAGATTTGAATTTGACTCTTGCATTGTTTTACTAATTCCATTGTTACACATATGGAGTCATAATACTTGCAAATATTATCAACACCGTAGTAAAATAACAAGCATGATTATTTGGTATTTTTGAATTGTTTTTGTTACAAGTTATCTAATTCTTTTTTTTTAGATTTATGTAAACAACCAGTTAGTGACTACAATAGGCGGCGGGGGCAGTTTCGGCGAATTGGCTCTTATTTTTGGAACCAGACGTGCCGCCACTGCCCGGGCCAAAACCAAAGTCAAATTATGGGGAATCGATCGGGATTCCTACAGAAGAATTCTCATGGGTTCTACGATCAGAAAACGCAAGATGTACGAAGCCTTCTTGTCCAGGGTCAGCATACTCGGTAAGATAAATCATGAGATAAAAAACCTGTACCTTCATACATGAAACTAGTGGTGTATGGCATCGTGCCTTAAGGCAAATTGCTGGAACTTCCCGTACCGTAATTCGAGAAGTTTTAAACGTTTTCAAATATATTATTACAAATACTGTAACTTTCATTATTTTTGCTACCTTGTTATATCTGAACAAATCATAAATCAATTCATCTCCAGAACATTAACAATCGTCATTTCATTTCGAATTCAATTTCAAAAGAATTGAAAGTTGTCTAATTAATTGCAAACAATTCTGTGCGACATTTTCACTTACACTGTGCTTAGCTTGGCAGAATTTTCACATTTTTCAATAGTTTTCACAAAATTGTAAAAGTGCGCAGTCTAAACGCACTTGGATAAACATTTGTACCAGAGTGGCGCTTAGACTGTGCTTAGCCTGGGTAATTTTTTGAATTTTTACTCCAAAATTACAAAAATATTTTATGGGAAATAAAAAAAGATGTAACAGTTTTTTATCCTCAAAAGTCATTGTTTTGTCAATACAATTAATATTTTTGCCAACTTTGCCAATTTTTTTATTTCATTTGATCGAGTTTTTTTGCCAATTTAAGAAGATTTTTTCACAAAAACGATTAATTCGAAAATTTCTAAAATTAATTAATAAAACTTAAACATTTTTTAAATTGATTAGTAATAAATTAATTCATTTTTTGATTATGATATGATTTTAATTTTAATTTTTCTAATTAGTTTCTATGATAAAAGTGATAATTGCCCAATCATTTTAAATATAAAATTAATTAAATTAATCAAATTTAAATGGTTAAACTCAATTCGTATGCAGTCAGACATTATTTTACTAATTTTGTTTAATTAATTTTTATTTAATTTTAAATTAAATTTTAGTAAAATAAAGTAATGTAAACAAATTAAAAATTGAACAAATAACAAATATTTTAACTATCATATATTTTACTTGAACAATTCTGAGTAGTATAATACATTTTTATATTTATAATTTTATTTAACTAGAAAATAATATACGCGTAAAATAGTTTTACCAATAAAAGTAGATTTTTATTACAAAGTTGGCCTTGTAATAAAAATCGTGTTTAGTCTGGGTAATTTTTTAAATTTTTACTCCAAAATTATAAAAATATTGTATGGAAAATAAAAAAAGATGTAATAATTTTTTATCCTCAAAAGCAATTCTTTTGTCAATACAAGCAGAAAGTTTTTTAGATCATTCAAATCGGACACTTAGTTCACTCTAAAATTGCCATTTTTTGCACATTTAGCTCTGTATCTCCGTAACGGCTGGACATGCCTTTGCCAAAAACTAAACACCTCTTTTCGCAATCATTACAAATTAAATGTTTATTAAATCAATCAAATCCGATACTCCGTTCTTCTAAAAACTCGATTTGTATTTTCTGCACTCTTTGCTCCGTATCTCCGTAACGGCTGGACATGCCTTTGCCAAAAACTAATGAGCACATCTCCCTATCAATAGGAATGGTAAATGAATCATTCGAATCGGTTGATCCGTGCACCCGAAAAGGGGGACGAAAAATTGTATCCATACATACACACACACACATCCATTTTTTCTGAGGTATGCCAAAATGTTCAGAAACCTTCAGAAGGTCAAGAAATTACTATAACTACCCATGGCAGTATGTTTTTAATAGCTCTTTTCATATTTATATAAGTTAATTGAAACAAATATATATATGCAAACAATATTATATTATGATAGTATAATGATATTCCCAGAATAGGTGTATACAATTTGTATCTTTGTGTAAAAATCAATGTATGTATTTAAGTCAAATAAAGCAAAATTTCAAATTAAAAAAAAATAATTACTATAACTACCCTACGTGAAGTTAAAAATATTTATTATCATGTATCATTAACTTCCCGTAGGGCAAGTTATAGTAATCGCAAAAAAATCGAAAATGAAGATTTTTATATATCTTTACGTTTCAGAGGTTTCTGAACATTTTGGCATATCTTAAAAAAAATGGATGTATGTGTGTGTGTGTGTGTATGTGTGTGTATGTGCGGATACAAATTTTCGTCGACGATTTCGGGAACACGGATCAACCGATTTGAATAATTCAAAAAACATTCGATTCGTATTGATAAGGAGACGTGCTGATTAGTTTTTGGCGAAGGCAGGTCTAGCCGTTCCGAAGATACGGGGCAAAAAGTGCCGAAAACGGTAACTCAGTTTCTAAGAGTACGGAGCGTCCGATTTTAATAATTCAAAAATCATTTTACTTGTATTGACTAAATGAAGAACTGTTCAAATTTTTTGAAAGGCAGGTCCAACGACTTTGGAGATATAGAGGAAAAAGTAAAAAAATGAGCCATCTGGCGGTCAAAAATGAACATTAGATATATGCACATCAAATTATCAGATATTTTATAGAGATTTTAACAATAAGTATAAATTTTGTTTACATTCCTATGGGTTCCGTACCAATGTTCACGCGTTAGACGGCGACGCGGCGCTAACGCGCTTTGATATTTCGTCTTTATGCAGTTAAAACAGTACGATTGCTTTGAAAAAAAGTTCAAAATATCCAAAATATTTCAAAATAAATGATTTAAGATAGAATGATTTATTATGGTTCGAAATTCTATTAAAAGTTCCGAATCATTGATCAACTTTTATTGATTATTATTATCGATTATTTTTAATGACTCGAATTTAGAATTGCGGTACGGGAAGTTCCAGCAATTTGCCTTAAGGCACGATGCCCTAATTGCCTTAAGACAGAATTCCACTTACAGCTAGTTATTACCATGTATCCTTTACCCTTTTCCCTCAGAATCTCTCGACAAATGGGAGCGCCTAACCATCGCCGACGCCCTAGAGCCGGTTACCTTCGAGGCGGGCGCGACTATAGTGAAACAGGGCGATCCTGGTGAAGATTTTTTCATAATCGTCGAAGGGACTGCTAAGGTGTTACAGAAACGTGTCGATAGTGATACACCAGTCGAGGTTGGCAGATTGGGACCCAGTGATTATTTCGGGGAAATTGCTTTGTTACTGGACAGGCCAAGGGCTGCTACTGTAGTCGCTTGCGGGCCTCTTAAGTGCGTGCGGCTGGACCGAGCAAGGTAAGGGATGGTAATAGAAATATTTATATATATATATATATATATATATATATATATATATGTATAAATATATATACCAGCAAACCCCGGCTTTTATTGAAATCCACCTGATAAAAATTTGAATATGTTTGATAACCAATATTTCAACATTTTTTTAAAAAATATCAATCCAAAAATAAATAAAATCCGTAATGAAATTTGAATTTAATAGTTTAATACTCTGGATTATAATGTTTTTTAAACTAATAGTATTTTTTAAAGGATTTATTAAAGTTTTGAATGAAACACAGCATTTCAAAATTTATTATAAATAACTAAGTTATTTTTTTTTTTTTTAATTACTATATTTTTTACAATTGCTTAACATCTAGTAACAATAATGAACAATTATATAAATTTAATAAAAAGAGCACAAAATAAAGAATAGAATTCGCAATAAAATGATATCCGTAGTATGTTGATTTAATATAAAATAAAAGCAAATAATAATACAAATAAAATTAATAAATAAACTAAATAAAATTTCTGAATAATAAAAATAATACTAGAAAAACAATAAAGTTGAATAAAAACAATCATAAATGGAGTCGTAGTCGTAGAAAAACACATATTTTAACTCTTACATTTTTTTTTTTTTAATTTAACATAATAATCAAGCATTTTCAATTTGGTTTGAAAATAAATTGAAATTGTTTTGAAAGAGAATTTTATTTGTGTTAAGACAATTACGAAGGACTTTTATAAAAATATTAAATAGAAAATGTTAAAATATGTGGCATTCAATGTGATAAACTTCATAAATGAGCAAATATATAATGTGATATATATATATATATATATATATATATATATATATATATAAATATTAGGGTGGTCCTTATATGGACATTTTCGAATTCCCTTGCTCCTAAGGGCTCAAATGGTTCCAAATTGATAAAAAACAATTTTCTTAAAGTTTTAGCTTTTAATATTATCTTTTAGATAGAGCGCAATTCAATCAAAGTTTTGCATGGAAAATTTTTCAAAAATTTTGCAGAGCGTCGAATTTTCAATAAAAAATGACTAGAATTTTCACTTATTTTATATGTCGCTAAGTTATACCTAAAAAAATTTTTCTAATTTTCAAAATTATTTTTCATGCTATTTCCATACGAAGTTTTATTGAATTGCGCACTATCTAAAAGTTAATATTAAGAGCTAAAACCTTCATAGAATTGTTTTTGAAGTAAAACTTCTTTAGGCGCGATATGGGTGTAAAAATTTTTAGGCGCGACACGGGTGTAAATCCGTACAAATGCAACGAAAATGCCAACGTGTAGTTGAACACTACGACGCCGTAAGCGCTGATGTCGCGAGTATCCACTCATATCGCGTCATGTCATGCGTAAGTCGAGCGCTAAACCCTATATGAACTTGCATTAATTGAATCACGTTTTTTATGTTATGTCCTCATGGAATAAGACTTTTCTTAGAGAATAAATGTGCCATGGAATATAATAAATTTATATTGAATCTCGTTGAAGACAAAATAATATCTACTGCCACGGATATTTATGTAGGTTGCCATGCGACAGATCAACAATCATACATTCGTCAGCAGTTTCACAAAAATCGGTTATTGATACCGGGGCTTTGCCGTATGAAATAATTTTAGTTCTGAATAAATTTTACATAATAACAACTAATAGTGATGTAAGTGATGGCTTAGCTAATGGTTGTGTGGGAAAATTAGTGTACATAGAACGTGGCGATAATGATGAACTTCTACGTTTATGGTTTGAATTTCCCGGTAAGATAGGTAACAAAATTAGGAAGAAAGCTTCACATCATATTCAAACTCTTAATATCAGTAGGACAGCTGTGCCGATGCTCAGGAGATCTTATTATTATTGATGTTATATGATTATTAAAAGATGATTTTTAAAATTCAAATATGATGCTTTTTTATTTTTATCTTAATTGCCTACTCATACAATATTAAAAGTTTTACTTCAATCGCGTGTGATCCTTACGCGCACTCTTTTTTTATCAATTTGGAACCATTTGAACCCTTGGGAGCAAGGAAATTCTAAAATGTCCATATTAAGGACCACCCTAATAAATACGAATATTTTTTTTATTATTATTGTGTGTAATTTGCAAATAATGCATTATTCTAGGTGTGAATATATCTATATCTTATTATAGATATGAATGTGTCCATCAATTCAAATGTTGATATTTCTAAATCTTTATTTTATATTTATTAATTACTTTAAGGTATTTTTAATGTTTTTTTCTAAATGCGTTATTATTTATAGGTATAGAAGAATTTTAGCAAAAAATCGTAGATTGAAATCTGAGAAAAAAGCGTTGATGTATTGATGTATTATGTTAAATGTTGAATGTTGTTGTTAATAATAATAAACTTGTATGATTTGTGTTTTGAATGATTGAGTTTGATATATATATATATATATATATATATTGAATGGTAGAGTCTTGGATTTGTGTATATTTTGTAGAGTTTCGAACAAGAATCCAAAAATAATACAAAATAAAAAACAAGAAAAGTTTTTAAAAAAACAATTTCTTTATTTAATTATTTGTTTATTGTCGACGTTTCGGAACTAGGTACGTTCCATCTTCAGGACATCTGTCAAGAAACATGATCTTGATGAGATTTTTGCAAACAATATGTTTAGGAAAAGAAAATAGATTTTTCTTAAATAATGAATTAAATTGTAAAAAATATAATAATGTACAGAAATATGATAATATGTTCAAAATAAAAATGATAAAAATAAATGAGTGGATTATCAAAACAGGATATTAAACATAATAGAAAATTTTTTTGAAAGTTATGGAAATTTTTTAAGAAAAGGTTAATGACAAAGTTGAATTAATTACCTGTATGTTTGAATATTTGTTAGCACTTTTTCACTAAACAAGCTTTTTTAACAAAAATGATTTTGTGAGTTAATTTTCCACCGAATAATTAGATTTTGTAAATCAAAATTACTAAAAAACTTTTCTTGTTTTTTATTTTGTATTATTTTTGGATTCTTGTTCGAAACTCTACAAAATATATATATATATATATATATATATTTATTTATTAATTTATAAAAAAAATCTACACAGTTCACAGACATCCAAACATTTATTAAAAATAAAACTAAGAATAAAACTTTATACAATTTGTCAGCATGTTTTTTATATTTTTAATTTATATTTAGTGTTCATGTTTATCACGTTATATTTTGATTTTAATTTGATTTTTCAAATCATTTTTTTTTTTCACAAATTAATCAAGTTTTTTGTTTGTCGTGTAATGTTTTTTTTTCATTTTAATTATATTTTTGTGCATTTTATGCACTATAAAAATGAATCAAATTCAATTGTTTTAGCGTAACGTCTAATTTTTTAAATAAGCAAATAATAAACGTTTATAAATAAATAATCAGAATGTTTGCATTAATGAAAATAATTTTATATATAAAAAATTACGAAAGTGACCAAATTATTTGATATTTGCTCAAGCTTTAAATTTAGTTTATCAACTTCTTTTTTTTAATTAGGCAAATTTAACAAATGTAACAAACATTTTAGATAAAAGTAGTATTTTCATTAAAAAAAGTGACTAAATTATTTGTTCATAATTCCAAAATACTTATAGAAATTTAATTTTTTTTAGCTTATTATTATTAAGAACTGAAATTCATTTTTTGCCTTCTACCTATATCTAATTTTTTAAATAAATAAATATATACGCATATTGTACACATTATTTTTACAAGGAAATTTAGATTTTATATAAAAACTAACTAAATTGTTTAATGATAATTGCTCATGAAATTAAGAATTAAAAAAAAATTAAGAATTTTTATAAAAAAACAATATTATAAAGTAAAATTTATTCATTAGAAACAAATCTGTATTTTAAAATAATTAAATATGTATATATACCAAAAAAAATTTGGTAATAATTGCAAAATCAATTAACGTTTTTTTTTTAATTTATCAACATCAAATTCATCAAAGAATTAATTTTATCTATCTTTTTTAAATAAATAAATATTAATTAATTGATTTAAATAAATAAGTATGCGTTTGAGTCTATAGAATGGTTTTACAAATGGAACTGATATTTTCATAACAAAGTGACGAAATTATTTATATATTAATTAAAATAAATACAATTATATATTCATTGTTGCTGCAAATAATAACAATGTTGAAGTAAAAATTTAAAGAGCAAATTTTTTATAAATGTTGATAAAAATATGGGCATGAAAATATGTATTTTTTAATAATTTTTCGAATATATGCAAGTAGTCATTTAATGAATTTACTAGTAATTCACTAATAATAAATAAGATTATACTAGCCAAAATATTATGGAAATTTGTAATTCAAGAGTGTGATATGGATTGGAAACGCATTGTGAGAATTAGTTGGCGAACACATTGAGAAATTGATGAACACAAAGCAACTTTTACATAAGGTTTAATATTATTATTGCAATTTTTAATTGTTTTATTGCTGTTTCAGATTCGAAAGAGTTTTGGGTCCCTGCGCCGATATTCTCAAGCGAAATATAACCCAGTACAACAGCTTCGTTTCGCTATCGGTATAATAAATTTTCAAAAAAATTTATTATATTTATAATTAATGTACCTACATCATTTCAATTTGTGGTAAAAATGCGATAATTAATATTTTAATATGTTAATACATAAATGTACCAGTGTAATCGGAGAAATGGGAGATGGACACTTCGAGGATTCTTACGTGATGTAATTCATGACTTCCATTGTAACCTTTATATATATATATATATATAATATATATATATAAATTTATTTATATATATATATATATATATTATATATATTATATATACATATAAATTTATATATATATATATATATACATACATAAATTCTCTTTATTATATTTATTTTTTACCCAAATTTCATATGGGTAATTTCAGTCTAAACATTTTACCTAAATCTTTGATTGAAAAATTGATGTACTATAAAATTAATGAAATATTTATAATGTGTGTATAAAATGAATTTCTATGTATATAATTTTATAGTACATCAATATTATATTTATATATATATATATATATATATATATAATATATTACAATTTTATTTACTATTTTTATTATTATACCAGTGAAACATGAAAAAATAGCAACCTACTGATTTTTTGAGGAAAAATTGTACTGAATTTTGAATATGACTGATGTAGTATGTAGATATTGCAATACAAAATATCGTATCCATTTTATGATGCTATAAAAAACTATAGTGCAAAAAAATTAGCTATAATACACAGAATAATATAGTAATACTATTTGTTTAAAATATTTGTTGTAAAACCATGAAAAATCAAAGTTTTTCATCACGAAAAATTGTTATAAATATATAAATTGATTTATATATACATATATATATATATATATATATATATATATTTATAACAAATATAAATATAAATATCACAATTATTCTGTGTATTACAGCAAAGTTTTACTAATTTGTAAATTATTTTTTGCGGATTTTTATTTGGTAAAGAGTCAAATAAGTTTTACGTTTTTGTGTATAAATATATTTTAATATTTATAATATTTTTTCTAATGTATTAAAATAGCTTTTGAAGCATCTTGCGTAATAGAATCGAACAAATTTATTATACTTGAAAATTATATAATATTTAAGTATAAAATTATATAAGGTTGTCAAATATCTCCCTTCCGCCTTTTTGTATTATAAACCAAGAGCAAAAAAGCGGAAGGTAGATATTTGACAACCTAATATTTAACCGAATTATTACTATTTTATTATTTTAGATACTTATTTAACAATTTTATTTAAATAAACTGTTCATTTCTTTTTTTTTGCTTTTTATCAGAAATTAAGTAATTAATTCCAATGGTTATTTTTTTAAACAAATTTATAAATTATGTGACTGTTAAATTTTTTTTATTTTGCTTACAAGTGTTTTTACACAAAAAATACATAAATTACAAATTCGTAAAATTATAAAAAATTTGTTCGATTTCTATTTTTTTTTAATTCGCAAAAATTATTTTACATATTAGTAAATCCTAGACATTTAGATGTTAGAATTTATTATTTAAGTAAAAATACAAGTTTTACTGGTATTTTTAATTTACCATAAATCACATTTTCCATAATTTCATGAATTTAGCATGTTTCTAATTAGCAATTTCTTTAAAATTAGAAAAGCATTTTAGAAAATTCAGTATTTTTGCCAAAAAAAAAATACGAATACATTAATTAGGCTGATAAAATTCATATTGAAAATTCTTTTCATATATAAAATTATTCATCTATGTTTCGTCGCATGTATTTTACTTAAAATTCGGATGAAGAAATTTTAAATGTTGTCTTCTTTGTTATAATTTATTATTGTATATTGTTGAAATTAATTGTACCACATCGTATACAGTCGGTCAACCCTCCTATAACGCGCTGATATAAAATTTAAATACTTTGTGTGTGTAAATTTTTTTTTTAAATATAGTCACTCGGCTAATATTAATGAACACGCTTTATAATTAATATTAGCAGGAAAAATTAGTTGTAATAAATATTGCAAGATGTTTATTTTGTACGTTTCGATACTCAATGCGTGCCATCATTCGGTAGGTCGAACCTGAAAGAAAATATATGAAAATTGAAAAAGATATGATAAAAAATATAAATTATAAATTATATATATATATATATATATATATATATTTAATTCAAGAGTTTATATAAGGATATGATAATAAAATTGACATTTTCTAACTAATTTTAAAGGTGATTTTTTTAGAAATCCATCGAAATTAGTTTAAATTAATAATATTAATGATTTTTTGACATTGTAACGTTTTTGAAATAATTCGCAGTCAAAAAAATACTTTATTGATTATACGTTTCGACGCCTTATGTGTGTCATCATTCAAACCAGGACGAAAACAAAAACTTGAAACACTAATAATAATTTTAAAAAAACTTTGACAAGAAAAAACAACACGTAACTAATATTTAAATAAAAAAAAACTAAGTTCAGATTCGGATTTTGGTTTGTTTGGCTGACTGATGACACACATGTAGTGTCGAAACGTATGATAAATGAAGAATATTTTTTAAACTTTTTTTTAATTTATCGAATGGGCAGCAAATTATTTCAAATATTTATATATATATATATATATATATATATATATATATATATAAAGATAAAATAGTCGATATTAAAACCTTTCACGACAATTTCTAGTTACTAGAGTCATTCATGGGTGTGCGGAAGAATCTTATGGGTTTTTGAACGAAAACAGCGCTATAGGAGTACCGCGTTATATGAGGGTTACCTAAATTAATTGATTGTGTAGCCAAAATAATTTTGAACGTATTTGGAGATGTTCCGACTTTTGGCACTTAAAAGTGCTTTTTAAATACTGTTTTTTAAGCTTCATGAATATATATATATATATATATATATATATATATATATATTTATATATATATATTATATATATATATATGTGTGTCTTTTCTATTTGTGGTACAATTTTAATTATTTACTATAAAATATATATTAACGCGTTCGTTGCCAAACGAGTTGTCTCGTAGACCAAAGATTTTGTTTAGAGGAATATTTTGCTCTTTCTGCTCATTAATTGATCAAAATTCAATTATCTATTTATGGTTTTATTGCTAGAGCATTCGGCAGCCAATGTGTTAATATTATTTCTCCTTAAATATATTATTATGTTAGTAAAGTGGCTGCGCCATTGATATAATTAATCACAAACAAAAATCGAAATAAATTCAGAAACAGGAACAATAGGATCGGTTAGGACAGATATTTCTATTCAAAAAAATACTTTTTACTTAAATAACAGGAGGTAAAATTAACTAAGTTTATTTGTTATGTAATTACAGAATCAAATTGAATGTATATTATTTACTGTTCGTTTTTGAAAAGATTTGGAAGTGTAAAGTGTGTATCAACGAATATTTGTTTATTTTTTGTCCAATCAAAATCTGTTTATACCGTTCCATTTAATGTAATATATTGTGATTATAATAAATAGTAACCCTGGTTGGTAAAAACATAGTTTTCTTTAAAGTTGGTCAAAAAACTAGCTGTAAATGACTTTTTGCCTTAGTCAAAGGCCTTAAAGTTGCTTGAACTTTAAGAATCAAAATTTGGCTATTTAGAAAAAAAAATTAACAATTATAAATAAATACTCATACGATAATATAGTATATAAATTATGTTGTATATATTAATTGAAATATCGAATTTTTTAAATATTATTTATTCCAGTAGGGTAAGTTATAGTAATCGCGAAAAAATCGAAAATTAAAATTTCTATATATTTATATTTATATTATATATGTTTATATTTACATCTTTGCGTTTTAATGGTTAATTCCATTACGGTACGGAAAGTTTCAGCAATTTGCCTTAAGGCACGATGCCATACACCACTAGTTTTATTTTACAATTATATATAAAAAGGCACAAATTAATAAGACGCAAATACAAATAAAAACGTATTTAATACAAATAATACTTCACAATCAAATCAAATATATGAATCAAACAGAACTAGATGCAAATATTAGCAGTAATAATTTCGACCATCTCGCCACGAAGGTTGAATTATGACTGATTGTGAGGTACAATAAACATTTCGTATTGCACCCTCTATGGTTCCGTACCCGAAACTATTCAATTAGATAACAATTTTTGATTTTTTGAATTTTAGTATCATGTGGTAACAATTCATAGTTTTGTCCCTTTCTGACCCCAATAAAAGAGGTTCGCAATAAAAACTAAAATCATTCTTTATTTGGACCTCTCGGTGAACACTACACTACAGCCAGTGGTAAGTCTTTTGAAAAATATTTATGTATTATGTAATCATTTCGTGCATTCAGTTTCAAATACGTGTCATGGAACTTGTTGTTTTGGTTTATTTGATTTGACTTGATTTTCTGTTGAATTATAATTATAAGAATGTAAATAAATTGAAGTAAAAATTTGTCTCTTTAATATTAAACGATTTGCGGCGTTACATTTTCTAATCGACTATATTTGTGCTGAAATATTGTTGTGAAAATATTTAATTTTAGCCTTTGAGTTAACATAAATCTTTAGATTATTAAATTAAAATATAATTAAATAATATTAAATTTTAATATAAAATTACTTATGTTTCAAATATTTACGATTGACTACATTTGTTTTGTTTCAGATTTCATACAGTGTTTTGCGCAGTGGCGGATTGCATTAGGGATTTATTGTGCATGATTTTTTTTTTTATTCAATCACATTGACAATTTTTATTTATTTTTTATAATTTTGTTAAATTATAAGTTTGAGTTATTTGCGTCCACATTTTAATTTTTTTTGTTCGTGCGAGGATTTGTTCGTAATTTTAATGTCGTTTGAAACGATTTTCGCGTTTAAATGTGTTCCTGTCGCCTACCCCCCACGGCAGGTTCTAGTAATTCGCGTTTCGTTAATAAATTTTTTTTTTTCATTCGGTGTATGGGTCCTTGCGATGTTTTTCCCAGAAGCAACGCAACCCCATACACTTTAATTTCTAATTAATATTATATGTACAATGTTTAATTTTTTGGAATTATTTTACTAGTAGCATGGATGTAAATAACTTGTTTAAAAATCTAAAAACTTTGTTAAATAAATTACTTGTTTTTATTTTGACTGATTTTTCTGCTGCAATGCAATGAATATGTTTTAATTAAATAACTTGAATTTTTTGTGATTGCACAATAAGTGTCCTATACGGAGAAATGTTGAAGATGTACTGTTTGAAGTTAAAAAAAAGGTAAGATGATACAAAACCTTAAATTATGTAAAACAATAACAAAATTAACATTTATGTTAGTGTAAACGGGCCTCGACTAAAGATACCAGGGGGTTGAGTACTACAACAACGAACAGGAGAACATGTGTACCGATATGATGTATCAGACCATTGGAATAAATACGAGTAGGCTATCACATACTATTTATAAGTCATTGTCTATTTCATTTTTTTCAAGTCACTTTTCATTTCAGGGTTGCAGAATTAATTTCTCACCAGGACTGCTAGGAGATTGTGGTGGATTGAAAAGGTTGAAGGAACCCTTTTTGGGGTACAACGACTGCTACTTGGTACATCTTAGCATTGCGTTTACCAATATACAGGGTTTACCTTGGCGCCCCAATCTGACTTAATAAAAACCGGTAATTATCTGTAGAGTGCGTAACTAACTACACGAATGAAACAGAATCTATACTTATTAACTTATTTAATGTTACCTAGTTGTGTTCGTCGTAGGTGCGAAGATATGACTGTATTTTTGTAGTCATGTCTTAAGTCTAAATTCTGATATACTATTGTTTTGGTTGATCAAAAAGCTTGAAATTATAGATGTGTATGATACGGCGTGATGACAAAGGGGATCGCATACAATCGGAGAATTCTCACTTTTTCTGGATTGTGTGTTCTTCGCCCATGGAACAACCCTTTCAGTTCACCTCAATATGGATACCTACAGGTTTTCTCGTATTCATAATTTAATATTAAGTAATTAGACCTTGGTTAGATATAAGTATATAATATTTTTATTTTTGTTACCGGGGCCCCGTTTGTATGTTTGCCCCTATTTTTAGGGGCACTTGTGTTTTTTATGTCATTTCAGATGTTTTTCCAAGAAAATTGCTTACCAAGTGAGTACTAAGAACCACTTCCACAACCCATAGGAGAAATTGGTCAGACTAATTGATGTACCAAGACACTAAAATTATTGGCATACTGCTAAGTAACATGTATAAATGTTTTCTTTTTATTTCAGGGTTACAGAATTGATTGCTTTTCGCACCACAAAGCACAAAGACTTCCAAATAACTGCTAGGAGGATATGCATATTTAAAGGTTTTTACTCTATTGTTGTTAATTTGATCTTATTATTATTTATTAATATAACCGGGGCCCCGTTTATTTGTTTGTCCCTATTTTTAGGGGCATTTGTGTTTTTTCATTTCAGATGTCTTTCAAAGAAGACATTATATTGTATGTCTATATGTTTTACCAAGATCTACTAGAACCACCAAGAGACCACTACCGAATTAAAGGATATGTACAGGTGGGTACCAACAATTACTTCTACAACCGATACAAATAAATGTAATGAAATTCTATGCTTACTTCTTTTTAGGTCTTGCACGAGATTTGGCAGAAAATATCATCAACTCGGAACCTACTAGCACCACTACTACATGAACTACCGCCTACAACTGAATTGGATGATATGACATAATCGAAAGGAAAATTAACGGCATTAACTGTGAGATAAGACTTTCTATTATTATAGTAGTATTTCGTTAATATCAGGTTAGATGACGTTTTGACATTAAAATCTTCGGTCGTACCTTTTTTGGCGTATTCGTTCGCGTACTTTTATTCAGAGCTCAAAAGGGTGGCGTCATGAAAGAACTTCTCTTATATTTTTCGCGCTCTTCTTTACATTAATTAATTAATTATCATTTGTCATAAACTTCATAGGCTGGGAACCTATGAAGTTTTTTTTCAAGTGTTTACATGGTGGATCTGGGGGGTACATCATGTAAATGCTCTTTTTTTATAAATTTGCAATCACCGCTAAAATACTACAGTACACATTTATATTGATTTTTTTCTTTGCCGCGAGAGGTTCTTTCATTTTTAAAAACCGAAATTTTTGGGTACATTAGGTCATTTCGCGGGGGTTGTTCTTTTCGCGATATATTCGGGTCAGTTAGGTATAATTAGTATGTAAGTTAGTTTAAGTGGATTAGGGCTGCACAAATCGATACTTAGTAGTATTTACACTATATCCATTTCTATCTGAAATGTTAGAAACGTAAATATGAATAAAAGTATCTATTTCTGTGGCGACACCACATTAAAAAAAACGCGCCTGGCAACTCTACCCCATGGGTGGTGAGGAAAAGAGTTGCATCATAATTAAGTACATATAATTATCAAAATTAAACTATTTGAATAATTATGTTAATTAATAAACACAAATGTATCAATATGTGTCAAAATATCTTAAAATAAATTTTTTGCGAAATAATCTTTGCTTTTTAATATGTGGTTAATGTTATTTTTAAATTTTTTTTCAGAACTTCATAAAGAATTATTAGATGCTCTCAGAAAGAATATTGCCAATAATTAGTAATTTTGAATTAGTTGAAAAAATACTATAAATATATTTATAGTATTTTTTCAACTAATTCAAAATTACTTTGTAGTATACTACAATGCGAAGAGTTTTATGGTTTTTGATAAAATATATTTTCTCTTTGCATTGTAGTATTTTTTCAACCTCTAATTCATAATCAATAACTATTATTCTTTTTAAAAGCATCTAATAATTCTTCAGTGAGATTTAAAACCTTTAGTCAGGATTAAAAATAAAATTTGAATTTTTTTCAATATACACAAAAAGAATTCTTTAATTTTTTTTAAATTAAATTCATAAACTTTACTTAATAATTTAGACAAGTTAATTATATGTTCATCTAGTACAATTAATAACATTTCTTTAATAAAATTCAAAATATGATATATATATATATATATATATATATATATTTATAGGTATTTACAATATTAAGATGTTAAAATTATTATTATGTAATATTTTATTTAAGATGAATTTTTGTTTTTAATAATTTTTATCAAAATATATATATTACAAATGATAGATTAAATAATTATCAAATAACTATGTATTACGTACAATTGTACAATTGAATATATTTTTCCAAAATAAGAGTTTATGATTGAATTAAAATTTATTTTTAATTAATTTATAAATTTAATAGTAAATTTACTAAATAATTATTTATCAGTAATTAAATTACTTTAGGTTAATTATTAGAAATTTATGAGAAATTTTATTTATTATAGATTTTTCTTTGATATTTTTTAAACCAGGCAATTAAAAATATATGTTTTAATAAATAAAATGATTTATTAAAATTGTTTAATTTTTTTTTAATTCTAATAAATTTTTGAATTTTCTGCTTTAAGATGTTGTTTATCATTTTGAAACAAATTATATATAAAATGAATATTTCAGATTAATGAAAACAAAAATTATATTTTTGTTTTCAATTTTATCAGATTGTTGCAGATATTAATTAGAAATTAATTATAATTATTATTTGTAATAACATTTACTGTGATGTTTTATATCATACAATGTACATGATAGATTTTATATATATTTTAATAAATGAAACATAATGAACCAATATTTTGTCATTATTTTTTAGTTTTTTTTTTTCAGGAGTAATTATTTTTAAATTACGAAATTTCAACAAAAAATGTATTTTTCATGTTTACCTAATATCATGTTTTATAAAATTTAAATTTGGTGCCAAAAGTACAAACAAAAAAACAGTAGCATTACCAAAAGATGGCCATGATAACATATTGTGGAAAATAGTTTAGTTCTAATTAGATTCCACGAAAAATCCCTTGTGCTTCCTATTGGAATGAATTTAATAAATTTGTGGACATTTTTAGTGATATGTGTGTTTCAGTAAAATACAGTTTATTGTAATAATATTTACTGTGATTTTCTATACTAGATAAAACGTGTAAAACTTATAGCTAAGAGTAAAAACAGAAGTCTAAGTTTTCCCAAGATTTTGCGTTTGCCAGTTAACCTGGAACGACGCGTCGATACAGGTTGCGTGCACTTTTAGGCAAAAACTAGCCCCTAACTGTATTTATTAGGAAAACAATATACAATATGAAGTCAAATAATAAAATATGACTTGTAATACTATTATAAATATTTTTTAATTAAATCGAGTACAACCCTATGTTTATATTACGAATATTGCATATTGCAAACTTGGACATATTGTAGCGAGTTCAATCCTAATTTATTTGAACTTTTCGTATCGGAGTGTTTGTGATAGATAATTAGGATATAAAGTAAATTTTATCTAGTTTGTGCTAAGTTAACTAGAAAAAAGTGTCCGGTACAAAGTTTTCGAGTTATTCAAAAAAATGCAGAAAAATTTTAAACGCCCTTGGAATTTATTAACAATGTTACGAGTATTTATCATAATTTCAATAAATAATATTAATAATTTTTAATAAATTTTTTTTCATAACTATTAAAGTAAATGAAATAAAATACATTTTTCTACGCCCTTGAAATTTTATTAACAATATTGCTATAAAAGGATTAATAAATTATTTAAATTCAAATATGAAGTTTTAAGCTATTTAAATGAATAACTTTTCGCTATTTTTGTATTTTTTACTTATAATAAAATAATAATAATAATAAAAGTAATAAAAAAAAATTACAATACATCAATAAAAATAACACTAACCAAATATACACATTTGGAACTATTATTTATTATTATAAATAACATACTTATTCAATAAAGAAACAAATTCAATTAATTTTTTTTTAATCATAAAAATTTAACTCTGTTGAGTTTATTCAAAGTCATTTTTATAAAATTCAAATTTGGTGCCAAATGTACAAACAAAAAAACAGTAGCATTACCAAAAGATTTGAAAGCATTTTTTTGTGTCATGATAACATATTGTGGAAAATAGTTTTTAGATTCCACGAAAAATCCCATCTGTTTCGCATTGGAATGAATTTAGTAAATTTGTGAACATTTTTGGTAATATTTGTGTTTCAGTAAAATACAGTTTGTAGTAATAATATTTACTGTGATTTCCTATACTAGGCAAAACATGTCTTTACTAATTTAAGATAATTTTTTAATTGAAAAACAAATTAATCAGTGTTTTACCAAAATCTTTGACACATGCGTAAAAGTTAAACAAATTAAAATTCCGTTCCGTTGGTTTTATCTAAAGTTATTTTTATTAAATTTAAATTTGGTGCCAAAAGTACATACAAAACAATATTATTACACAAAGATGGCATTTGTTTGTGTCATGACTAAATGTTATATACACAGGTCAGTTCTAATAAGATTCTACGAAGAATCCCACGTGTTTTCTATTGGGTTTAATAAATTCGTGGACATTTTAGTAAAATACAGTTTAAAAATATATTAAATGAATGGCAATTTCATTTGATATAAATTCAGTAAATTTGTAGACATTTTTAGTGATATTTGTTTTTATAAAAATATACTGTTTTTATAGAAATATTTGATATCATGAAGAAATGGTATCATTTTTGTTCGTGTTGAATGTAGTAAATTTGTGGACATTTTTAGTGATGTTTGTGTTTGAGAAAAATATATTTTGAAGATATACCAAGGAAATGGCTGTATGTATGTACTGAATTTTTACATTAATTCTACTAAAAATCTAGTATTAAAATTTATAATTTTCATTAATTTTATTATTGGATTTTCACATGTATTGCTTTATTATTTATTTTTGTGTTTCCTAATTACTTCTGTTATTAATAATTTTTGTCATTATTATTATAAATTATTACTAATATTACTAATTAGTATAATTATTATTTTATATATTTTTGGTATTTTTTTATTTTAATATTGCATTATTTTTTCATAATAGAATTTTAATGGAAATACTATTCTTTATTTTATACTTGTATGTTTTTTTAACTTCCCGTAGGGAAGTTTCATAAAAATGAAAATTTTTATATATCTTTACGTTTCAAAGGTTTCTGAACATTCTGGCATACCTTAGAAAAAATGGATGTATGTGTGTGTGTGTGTGTATGTGTGTGTATGTATGTGCGGATACAAATTTTCGTCGACGATTTCGGGAACACGGATCAACCGATTTGAATAATTCAAAAAACATTCGATTCGTATTGATAAGAAGACGTGCTGATTAGTTTTTGGCAAAGGCAGGTCTAGCCGTTCCAAAGATACGGGGCAAAAAGTGCCGAAAACGGTAACTCAGTTTTTAAGAGAACGGAGCGTCCGATTTTAATAATTCAAAAAACATTTTACTTATATTAACAAGGTGAAGAACCGATCAAATTTTCATAAAGGCAGGTCTAGCGGTTTCGGAGATCTAATGAAAAAAGTAAAAAAAAATGCCATTTGGCGGTCAAAAATGATCATTAGACTTATGCACATCAAATTATCAGATATTTTATAGAGATTTTAACAATAAGTATGAATTTGGTTTACAGTCCTATGGGTTCCGTACCAATGTTTACGCGTTAGACGGCGACGCGGCGCTTACGCGCTCTGATACTTCGTCTTTATGCAGTTAAAGCAGTACGATTGCTTTGAAAAAAAGTTTAGATTTTCCAAAATATGTCAAAATAAAAAACATTAAATTGAAAATTCGGGACATTTTTTGGTTTTGTCAAATATCTCACAAATATTATATGAAAGCACCCCTTTTCAGCTATATAGGGAAAAACTAGATAAAATTTACTACGATTCCATTCCAACGAGACAAATTGCATTTCAATAGCCCTAGATGCTGAAAACTAAATCTTAAAAAAATGAAAATATAGCATTTCTTTTTTTTTGAAAAATTCGAGATGCTGAAATTTTCAAGGTACATTCCCTGTGACCTCAAAAATATGAAATAAAATTATTTCGGCTGAAATTCAAGAAATATGCATTTGAAAAATGAGAACTATGAATATATTTTCAAAAATAAAATTCATTAAAATATAAATTCAATATTGTTTGAATCTTACTTTATTAAACAAATTTACTAATACAGTTTGGACAGTCAATAATTTAATAATATAAAATAAGATTATTTATAACCAATTTACTGCTAAATAACAATATTACACTAGTTGCATATATATATATATATATATATATATATATATTTATATAAGTATATTTATAATATTTATTTATATATATATATATATATACGTATGTATATATATATATATATATATATATATATATATCAACAATACAATTATATGATGTAGGCGTCAGAAAAATGCGGTGAAAAATAATTTACATAGCCTGAAGAAATTTTGCTAAGGAATTTCAAAAGTCCTAAAAAATAATTAAAAACACCTTTAATTGTAGAAATAATATTTAAAAATGTAAATAACACATAATTTTACAACATAAGTTAAAATAAGATATCGATAAGTTAGTTACAATCAGCAAAAAATGTTATCAAGTTAAGTTTAAAAAATCTGCAAATCTATTATAAATTATTACCCCGACGGCTTCGACTCGCATTCAGTGGGTTGTTCTTGGTAACTTTTATTAAAGTTAGACCCCCTCACCACGTTAAGGTGACAACCCTTCGAGGGGGAGGAAAGGAAAAAGGATAAGGGTTGAGGGATGAAGGTAGTGTTAGTGTTAGTAAATAAGAAAAAAGCAAACGTATTCATCATCATTTGTTGCCACACATTTACACACACACAATTACTGGCCACACGTGTACAACAGAAAATAATAATATTAATAATAAAAAGTGTATGGAATTCGAGGAACAGATGAGGAATGCGAGTGAAGACGTCGTCCTGAAAATTGAAAGAAGGAAAGTGTTCAAAGTGTCATAATTGTTTTCCATGGGTCATTGGGCATTGGTCATTGCATTGTGGTAATGCGTTTAAGCATCAAGACATAAGGAGCTGAAAATTTAAAAGATCGAAGACTCGAAGACTCAAAGAACTGAAAACTTGAAGAATCGAAGAATTGAAGAGCTGAAGACTTGAAGAGCTTAAAAATAAACCCTACATAGCTGTTTTTATTTGTGGCCAATTTATTTTTGTAATACTTTTAACCATTAAGACTTGAAAAAAGTAAAAAGCTGAAATAGGTAAGACTCAAATATGGGAAAATTTGGTGCGGAAACCGTTAAGTGAAAACAAGGAAAAAAATAAAGATATTTAAACCGGTAACTGAAAAGAGAAAAATAAATAGAAATATTGGTTTTCAAACCAGTAAAAAAGGATAAAATACATCAAAGTCGGTTTTCAAACCGGTATAAAAACGGAAAAAAGACGAGATGAAAAATGAAGATTTCGGTATTTAAACCGGTAACTGAAAAGGAAAAAATAAAATAAAATAAATAAAAAATAAAGAGATGTCGGTGTTCAAACCGGTATAAATAAAGAAAAATGTATAGGAAGGTCGGTGTTAAACCGTTAATTAAAATAAGTAAAATGCGTAAAAATTGAAAATTCGCAATAGATTGAATGTAGAAAACTCCGGTGTTCAAACCGAAGAAAGAAAGGAGCTTAAAGAGGTGTTTGGGTGTTCTCAATTGTTTCCCTGAACGATATCGCCTTTCCCTCGCGGTACTTGTTCACTATATGATGTGGTGACATTTAGCCTTAGATGGAATTTACCACCATTAGAGCTGCATTTTCATGCAAACTCGACTCATTAGAGAGACTTGACCTTAGAGATCGGTTCCTCTCGAACACTACATTTCCCCTGGGGGATTCAGTGCCGGGCTGTTCCCTGTTCGCTCGCCGCTACTGAGGGAATCCTTTTTAGTTTCTTGTCTAAAGACAACTGCCTTGTTGAGGTCGTCATACGTTCTTTGTGGAACGCACTTGAATTGTATCGACGAGGAACCTTCGAATCGCCCATTGCTGGACTGGTTCACACGTTCAATAAATTATTTAAGAGCACGCGCATTTAAAATGCACGAAACTCCATCATTCGCTGACAAACCAATTAAGGGATGCAGCAGTCTGGTAAGTGAAACGACACTCAGGCAGCAGTCGGTCCGGGAACATTATCCTCTGACCTCAATTTGCGTTCGATATGTCGATTTTTTCATCGACCCACATCATGTCAAGTGATCCATCGTTCAGGGCATTCGTTGAGACCTGAAATAACGCAAAACCCCACCAGACGTTGGCGAGCCGCGACAGAAGCGACGCATTACAGGCAACCACCTGTCCGGTAAAGTAAAACGATTATTCAGGCAGCAGAAGGGAAAAAATCACAAACACAAATGCAAAACTCCACCAGACGCCGGCAAGCCGATTAGAGCAGAGCCCATTAAGGCAAACACTTGCCCGGTAAAAGTAAAGCCAAGTGAAGTGAATGTCGGGCAGAAGAGAAAAACAATTCAAGACCTGAAATAGGAAAAAAGGAAAAAAAATGTAGAACGTAGAGGAGAACAAATCCTAAAATAGACGAATAAAAAATTTTGTACCGAAATTGGTAAAGAGAGGTAAAGAGAAAAATAGAGATTTCGGTATTGAAACCGTTAAGTGGAGGAGGAAGCAAAAAATTAAGTTGAGAGGACATAGCCTCAGAGCTGAAAAACAAATAAATAGAGATTTCGGTATTGAAACCGTTAAGTGGAGGAGGAAGCAAAAATTAAGTTGAGAGGACATAGCCTCAGAGCTGAAAAAAAAATAAATAGAGATTTCGGTATTGAAACCGTTAAGTGGAGGAGGAAGCAAAAAATTAAGTTGAGAGGACATAGCCTCAGAGCTGAAAAAAAAAATAAATAGAGATTTCGGTATTGAAACCGTTAAGTGGAGGAGGAAGCAAAAAATTAAGTTGAGAGGACATAGCCTCAGAGCTGAAAAAAAATAAATAGAGATTTCGGTATTGAAACCGTTAAGTGGAGGAGGAAGCAAAAAATTAAGTTGAGAGGACATAGCCTCAGAGCTGAAAAAAAAATAAATAGAGATTTCGGTATTGAAACCGTTAAGTGGAGGAGGAAGCAAAAATTAAGTTGAGAGGACATAGCCTCAGAGCTGAAAAAAAATAAATAGAGATTTCGGTATTGAAACCGTTAAGTGGAGGAGGAAGCAAAAAATTAAGTTGAGAGGACATAGCCTCAGAGCTGAAAAAAAAATAAATAGAGATTTCGGTATTGAAACCGTTAAGTGGAGGAGGAAGCAAAAAATTAAGTTGAGAGGACATAGCCTCAGAGCTGAAAAAAAATAAATAGAGATTTCGGTATTGAAACCGTTAAGTGGAGGAGGAAGCAAAAAATTAAGTTGAGAGGACATAGCCTCAGAGCTGAAAAAAAAATAAATAGAGATTTCGGTATTGAAACCGTTAAGTGGAGGAGGAAGCAAAAAATTAAGTTGAGAGGACATAGCCTCAGAGCTGAAAAAAAAAATAAATAGAGATTTCGGTATTGAAACCGTTAAGTGGAGGAGGAAGCAAAAAATTAAGTTGAGAGGACATAGCCTCAGAGCTGAAAAAAAAATAAATAGAGATTTCGGTATTGAAACCGTTAAGTGGAGGAGGAAGCAAAAAATTAAGTTGAGAGGACATAGCCTCAGAGCTGAAAAAAAAATAAATAGAGATTTCGGTATTGAAACCGTTAAGTGGAGGAGGAAGCAAAAAATTAAGTTGAGAGGACATAGCCTCAGAGCTGAAAAAAAAATAAATAGAGATTTCGGTATTGAAACCGTTAAGTGGAGGAGGAAGCAAAAAATTAAGTTGAGAGGACATAGCCTCAGAGCTGAAAAAAAAATAAATAGAGATTTCGGTATTGAAACCGTTAAGTGGAGGAGGAAGCAAAAAATTAAGTTGAGAGGACATAGCCTCAGAGCTGAAAAAAAAATAAATAGAGATTTCGGTATTGAAACCGTTAAGTGGAGGAGGAAGCAAAAAATTAAGTTGAGAGGACATAGCCTCAGAGCTGAAAAAAAATAAATAGAGATTTCGGTATTGAAACCGTTAAGTGGAGGAGGAAGCAAAAAATTAAGTTGAGAGGACATAGCCTCAGAGCTGAAAAAAAATAAATAGAGATTTCGGTATTGAAACCGTTAAGTGGAGGAGGAAGCAAAAAATTAAGTTGAGAGGACATAGCCTCAGAGCTGAAAAAAATAAATAGAGATTTCGGTATTGAAACCGTTAAGTGGAGGAGGAAGCAAAAAATTAAGTTGAGAGGACATAGCCTCAGAGCTGAAAAAAAAATAAATAGAGATTTCGGTATTGAAACCGTTAAGTGGAGGAGGAACAAAAAAATTAAGTTGAGAGGACATAGCCTCAGAGCTGAAAAAAAAATAAATAGAAATTTCGGTATTGAAACCGTTAAGTGGAGGAGGAAGCAAAAAATTAAGTTGAGAGGACATAGCCTCAGAGCTGAAAAAAAATAAATAGAGATTTCGTATTGAAACCGTTAAGTGGAGGAGGAACCAAAAAATTAAGTTGAGAGGACATAGCCTCAGAGCTGAAAAAAATAAATAGATTTCGGTATTGAAACCGTTAAGTGGAGGAGGAAGCAAAAATTAAGTTGAGAGGACATAGCCTCAGAGCTGAAAAAAAATAAAATAGAGATTTCGATATTGAAACCGTTAAGTGGAGGAGGAACCAAAAAATTAAGTTGAGAGGACATAGCCTCAGAGCTGAAAAAACAATAAATAGAGATTTCGGTATTGAAACCG
>NW_020537758.1:9306961-9324353 GCF_003426905.1 Ctenocephalides felis | reverse complement strand
TGCTTCGAATTTTGAATAAAACTCATTCATTTGTGCGCTAAGTTATATCTAAAAAACATTTTGTAATTTTTTGAAATTTTTCCAATGCTATTTTCATACAAAACTTTGATTGAATTGCGCACTATCTAAAAGTTAATATTAAGAGATAAAACTTTTATAGATTTTTTTTAGCCCTTGGGAGCAAAGAAATTCGAAAATGACCATATTAAGGACGACCCTAATATATATACATATATGCAGTAGAATCCACTTAGTGTTACTCCGCATATACAGACAATTGAAAATATCCTGATATTGACGTAATTATACACGAAGGTTGATTTTCATACAAAAATCTCTATAAAAACGGATATAATGACTTTCCTTACCCACTGTATGACTTTTTTTTTTAAATTATGTCCTGTTATAATAATCGACAAGCAATTTCGTTGATCATCAAAAGCAAGAATAATCACGAAACCGAAATTCAGATTCTTTAACAATCCCGAAGTCAAAACAATAATATTATTTGTCCCAGATGATGTATTCAATTTTAATTAACCCTCCGTCGGTCGGCGTGGTCTGGCCAGACTTTTTTCGACTTCAATTAAAAAAAAATACTTCTAGTAATCCTATCGACTTGAAATTTCTTGACTTTTCTTAAAATTTCATTAGCTGTCGATCAATGAAAAAATCAGGACAAAAAAATGTACAGAAATATTAACTTTTTTTACAGAAGTATTAACTTTTAAATACTTTGAACGGTCGGAAAGGTCTGTCTAGACCACCCATACATTTTGTATGAAATATACGCTTTTTGATATATGTAAACCAATATTTTGTCTTTTTTATGGTATATTCTATTCAAACTGCGTTGTATATATTCTTTATTGCTATGTGTTGTAACATGAATGTTAGTATTTTCATGACGAGAGTTCTGTGAAAACCTACCAAACTTATTGGTAATCGCAAACACTGAAAATCGGATGAGTAATGTACACATTATCAACAATTTTTCTACCCGTACTTTGTTCGAATTTTTTTTTTTTGGAAACCTGTAGTGAAATTATATTTTCACTTAGAGTTTTACAGCTCTTTTCAAAGGCGACGCACCTCATTTCGTTTTCATTTGAATTTCACATTCATTTCAAAGGCGCCGAAAAAGAATAAATATTGTTTTTCATTGATATAAAACAGAAAAATTAACAAAAAAAGCAACGATTTTTTTATATTCCTTGAATTTTTTTATATAATATAATATGTAATATTTTTATTATAAGCAAGCTTAACACCTGCAAAGACGGTAAGAAAAAGAAAAAATCAAAACTATAAATATTTACTACTAATAATCGTTAATATATAAGACACCAAAAATTCATTTATCCCATATAAATGCATGTAAAATGAATAGTGGTCCAGTCAGACCTTTCCGACCGTTCGAAGGTGAAAAAATATCCGACCGACGGAGGGTTAAAAATGTAATAAATCATTCTATAAATTGAATAAAATATGTCTATTATCTTCCCCCCCAGACGTTCGATTCGGCCTAACAACCGCCTTAGCCTGGCTGCTCCTCGCCACGAACGCCTTCTCGGGCTCCTCTTCGGGCGGCGGCGGTAGCGGCTCGGCGACCACCGGCGAGTCGCAGCTAGGCCTCGGTCGCGCCGTCAACGTGTTCGTCCGCTACGGCTACCTGAGCATATCGATGCGAGTGGTGCCGAGAAACGACACCGACTGGCTGTTCAGGGAGCCGACGGTCAGCGTCTTCCGCGGGGTCAACATGATAGGCGATCAGGGAAGGAAGCAGGACGAACACGACTCAACGGGGTTCAGGGGTGATTTTCATATGGAGTTCTGTGATAATCTGAGGCAGTTGCTGCAGGCTTATTTTAGGTAATAAAGGAGTAATGGAATGGTCGTACATTAGTTGGGTAGATAAATTTACTACATTATTATCAGGAGTTAGTGATGTTTTACTACACTAGTGAGAACAGAACTAGTGGTGCATGGCATCGTGTCTTAAGGCAAATTGCTAGAACTTCCCGTACCAGAATTATATATTCGAGGGAAAAAAATCAGTAATCATATTTACATATTTATATCGATCAATGATTATTATTGTTTTGAACATTTACAAACGGAAAATTATAATCACTATATATTTTATCGTTCATAAAATATACAGTGACGATTTTATCGCTCAAAGCACTTGAGAAAGTTTACATTAGCAAAAGGTGACGAATGAATCCATCTGGGGATATATTTCTTACGATTAGAATAAGGCATTTGAAATATACGTGTATACATTTTCAAACTAAGTTGTGAATTTAAGATTTATATTTGAAGTCGAAACTTTTAATATTTTTGAAATTTTGGAATTTTTTCGATCATTCAAATCTGTTGATTCGTGCGCCCGAAATCGTGGACGAAAAATTGTATCCAAACATACACAAACACACACATTCATTTTTTCTGAGGTATGCCAAAATGTTCAGAAACCTTTTTATTTTCGATTTTTTTGCGATTACACCTAAGTCTGTTTTTACACGGTAGATTGGTTCCAGAAGAAGCCGTGTAAAAAAAATCGTGTAAAAAAAGACATTGATCTTATACAAAAATGGGTGATTTGTTCCTAATCTCTAAAACCTATTAAAATTGTTGAAAAACAAGAATTTTTAAGAACAAGAATTAAATTAGTGCTATTCACATTTGCTTTGACCAGTAAAAATTGTTTGTACGCGCTAAAGGGGAATTCACTTAAATCTTTAAGCTAGTGTTTGCAAACTATCGATACTATCGATGGTTTTTTGACTTTTAAAGACTTTTTTCTTTCATAAATACTTTTTTGTGATATGAACATACTTCGCAAAAATTAAATTTGACAAAAAAATTTCAGTACATAAAATTTCAAATCGTGCTAAATGAAATAAAATCGTGTAAAAACGTGAAATAAAATCGTGTACAAAAAGACCGTGTAAAAACAGACTTAGGTGTACTATAATTTACCCTATTGGAAGTTAATTATTTACATAATATGTACATTTCGACACTGTATGTGTGTCATCATCCAACCAGTTAATAAATTCAAACCAGGAAAAGGCACCTACGCAAATTTAAACACTGTGTTTAATTTAAACGAAGAAAGAACAAAAACCTCGAAAAAAAATAAAATAGTAAATTAAAAGTATGTAACTGTAAAATGTATGTAAATAGTAACAATTATGTATTTAGTAACGTGATCGCCGTGAACAATCTGTTTAAATTTGTGTTTGTGTTTTTTCCTGGTTTTAATTTGGTTGAACTTGCTGAATGATGACACATATACAGTGTCGAAACGTACATAATGAATATATATATAAATAATATATATATATATATATATATATATACATATAAATATCCTTGTAATTTTTTTAACTATGATGTCAAAATGAAAAACAATAAATATTTGAACTAGCCATTTCGCATTTTACAAGTTCATACCAGGAAGAAATAAAAAATTTTTTTGATAACAATTAATACAAAACTTTGGAACTAAATCAAAATAAGAACTAGCTAAATGATGACACACATAAAGTGCCTAAACATCTAAAACAATTTATAAAGTAATAATCGTTTCTTATTCCTATAAAATTTTAAATGTGAAAACTTTACTATAAATGAAAAGTTGAATTTAAATTTGTGTATAACCAGCTTTTAAAAATTTTAAAGTATCATTGAAACGATTTCGTTTAATTATTTTAATTTTGTAGTATAAAATTTATTTTGAGAAATTTGTTATTAACTTTGTCTACTATATGTTGAGAAAAAAAGGGCATTTGAGCCCCTGGGAGCAAAGAAATTCGAAAACATTTATATTAAGGACCACCTCAATATTAGGGTGGTCCTTAAAATGGTCATTTTCGAATTTCCTTGCTCCCAGGGGCTTAAATGGTTCCAATTAGATAAAAAACAATTCTCTGAAAGTTTTAGCTCTTGATATTAACGTTTAGATAGAGCGCAATTCAATCAAAGTTTGTATGGAAAGAGCATGGAAATAAATTTGAAAATTTAAATAAAATGTTTTAGGTATAAGTTAGCGACAAATGAATGAGTTTTATTTATTCATTTGTTCGCTAAATTACATCTAAAAAACATTTTTAAAATTTTTGAAAATTTCTCCATGCTATTTCCATACAAAACTTTGATTGAATTGCGCTCTATCTAAACGTTAATATTAAGAGCTAAAACTTTCAGAGAATAGTTTTTTATCTATTTGAAACCATTTGAGCCCCTGGGAGCAAGGAAATTCGAAAAAGACCATTTTAAGGACCACCCTAATATATATATATATATATATATAATATATATATATATATACACAAAATCTAATGCCAATTATAAACGAGTTTAGCTTATATTTTTTTATTTTTCTTTTTTTTTCAGAGATTTTGCATTTGAAAGGTTAGACAAACCGTGGAGGGCTTTTACAGCAGGCTGGTTACCTGATACTACAGCCAGAAATTTAGGTAAATAGCGGGTATCCCAGATCTCAACGTCAAGTCGAAACAAAAATATATCCATGCAGCAATTTGAAACATTTGAACAAATTGAAAAAAATCTTGTTATATTTACTAATTTATTTGTTATTATAATATACATATTAGGGAATAATATACTAAAATTTTTAGGTCGTACGTACTGAGGAGCTCTTTAAATAATTTATTTTGCCTAAAAATCTAAGCATCAGACAAAGATTATGGGGGTAGTTTGTGCAGAAAATTGTCAATAACTCAAAATATTCTTAAAGAACTGATTAAATTTAGTATTTGTTATCATAATATACATATTAGGGCATAATATACTAAAATGTTGAAGTCGTACGTTCTGAGGAGCTCTTTAAATAAATATTTTTTTGCTCAGAA
Source organism: Ctenocephalides felis (assembly GCF_003426905.1). NCBI lineage: Eukaryota > Metazoa > Arthropoda > Insecta > Siphonaptera > Pulicidae > Ctenocephalides > Ctenocephalides felis. The sequence continues at coordinate 9,319,470 of NW_020537758.1, read as the reverse complement.
ATCTAAGCATCAGACAAAGATTAGGGGGTAGTTTGTGCAGAAAATTGTTAATAACTCGAAATATTGTTAAAGATCTAATTAAATTTATTATTTGATATTATAATATACATATCAGAGAATAATATACTAACATTTTATATATATATATATACAGGGTATCCCAGAACTCAACATCAGGTCGAAACAAAAAAAGATCCCATGCAACAATTTAAAACAGTGTATATTGCATTGAAAAAATTCTTGTTATATTTACTAATTTATGCTCAATCTAAATTTTGGGACAATATAAAAACAAATTATTATGAAATTACTGATTTTTTCATTTATAAATTTAAATTCGAAAAAATTTAAAACAAGCTCTAGTATCATCTGAGTTATATTAATGACTAATATTGTCTTAATTATAATAAATTATAATATTATACTTATATTGATAGAGACCACAAATAGGCACCATTTGATGTAACTTAGTTCCATATTTATTATAAAACTTCCCAACACTTTATAAAAATAATTAGGCTATGTTTTACTATAGCCAATTATCATATTATTCTATCTAGGTATAAATTCATCCTTCGTCCACGGCGACCACTGTTACGTCCTAGTCCGTGTATCTAAATACGCCCATAGTGCGGCCCTGGCAGGCCCGGTGCCCCCAAGTGTGGCCCTTGAGGACGCCGTAGCCGACGGTGCAAAAACCCTAAAACCCGGAGACTTCGCCGGAACCGCCGATTTTATTAAAAAATACGGATCGCATTATGTGGCATCGTATTCTACTGGAAACTCTTTGTACCAGGTAAAAAAATAGATGAAACACATTTATGTAATGATAAATTATAAATTATCTTCTATATATATAAAAATAAGTCGGGTTTTCAACAAACAAACCCATTTCGACAATTTTGCATTCGTTGGAAAGGTCTCAGGCTCCGCAAGGTTTATAGCTAAGAAAATTAGTTGTGCATGGCATCGTGCCCTAATGCAAATTGCTGGAACTTCACGCACCGTAATTAAAAATTCGAGTAATGACATTAGTGAGAATTATCAGAATTATGCTTGGTTAAGTCAACGAGCAATTCTTGCCACAAAGAATAATGATGTACACGCACTGAATTTCACCATTCAATCAAAAATTGCTGGCGATTTGGTGACATACCAATTATTCCGACTGGTCTTCCGTTTGACTTCAAACAATTGCAATTTCCAGTTCGCCTTGCGTTCGCAATAACAACTAACAAGTCGCAAGGCCAATCGCTTAGTGTTTGCGGGATAAATTTCAAATAGATTATTTAGAAAATCATTTTTTTTCACATGTACAGTCATACGTTGCCTGTTCACGAGTTGGAAAACCATCCCGCTTTGTTTGTGTTAACGTCAGGCCAAAACACAAAAAATGTGGTTTACCAAAGAGCACTTCAATGAAACGGATAATTTGCGGATTCACTTTCATTTATTTAGAGAAGTTCAACTAAAAAACACTTCATTTTTGTAATCGAAATAAATTCATTACTATTGTATAATAAAATCAAAGTTTCCTTTTCAAATATAAAACAAACAAAAAATTTCTTCATCTTTCTCACGAAACCATCTGGTGGCGAAACGGAGTTCATCGGGTTTGCTAGTATATATTTATAATAGCATTAAAAATATGTATAATATTTAAAAACAATAATGTAATTGAAGTCATACTCCAAATATGACATGATCGGTTTGTCATTGTAATTAGCATTTAGAAATGAACCTTTATTAGAGAAATGAAGTAATTGCTGAGTAATAAATCCTATAATATTCTATAATAACGCCTAAACAAATATTGTTTCCGCAACTTCACCCATCATGTAATAATTGTGTTTGAAGAACTTCATGTAATTAAAATTAACATACATTCATTGACTACTTGTATTTTTTTCTATCTTTTTGCTCGCGATATAATCTGATTCTTTGAACAGCTGTAATATATGTCTTATCTAAAAAATGTTTTCTTGGTAAAGGTAATGTATTATTAATATTTTATTTTTAGGTGTTTGTTTACAGCAGAAGTAAATTTTTACAAATCAAGCAAAGGTTGAAGACTCAAGGTGTTTTGAATTTAACTAGTTTGGAATTGTTGAATTATTTTTCGCCGTGGTATGTTGAACACATGGGTGCCATAAAATGTGCCAGTGGCAACAAGACTGTGGAACAGTGGGCCAATTCCAAATTGGGAGTACAGTATTATATATTCAGGTAAATAGATATTGATATAATCTTATATATAAAAAAAATTCTATAATGATGTATGCACATATACTCCTCCTGAACGATTATTCGGATTTTGATAAATTTTTCTGAAATTTGTTAAGGGATTTTTTTAGGGTGCACGTGATTATAAAATATAGTATTGTAGAAATAAATAGAAAAAATTGCAACAAAATGACATGTATTTGTTTGACATTATATATCATAATGCAATATATTATATTATATTATATATCATAATGCAATATATTATATTATATTATATATCATATATCATTTATGGAAACTTCGAGAAAAAACAAACGATTTATTGACTGAAAATCGGTCATCTGTTTTTCATGACCCTAATTGTGAGTGTTAAAAGTTGTCTACTCTTAAAATTTTTTTTTTTATTTTTCGCACCATTTTTTGGTGAGTATAAAATTAGTTGTCATAATTACTATTAATTAACATTATTTCAAAAATTTTAATTTACTCATGAGCCAAGACAATATTAGGACATACGTGTATATGTATGTAAAAATACTCCTCCTCCTAAGCGACTATTCGGATTTTGATAAATCTTTCTGATGTTTGTAAAGGGAATTTTTTAGGATTTATGAAATTATATAAATATAGTAATATTGTACAAATAAATGGAAAAAATTGCAAAAAACCACATGTGATTGTTTAACATTGAAAATATTTGAGACATTGTTTGGCATTGAAAACAAATAAAAACTGTCATCTACCAAACTTTTAAATTTACTTATGAGCCTAGACAATATTAGAACATATATGTATGTAAAAATACTCCTCCTCCAATATTTCGAGTTATTAATATTTTTTTGCACAACCTATGCCATAAACTTTGTCTAATACGTGAGCGAAATAATTCATTTAACGAGCTCCTCAGAACGTACGACTTCAAAATTTTAGTATATTATTCCTTAATATGTATATTATAATATCAAATACTAAATTTAATCAGTTCTTAAACAATATTTCGAGTTATTAACGATTTTCTATACAAACTACCGCATAATCTTTGTCTGATGCTTAGGTTTCTGAACAAAATAATTTATTTAACGAGCTCCTCAGAACGTACGATCTCAAAATCTTAGTATATTATTCCCTAATATGTATATTATGATATCAAACACTAAATTTAATTAGTTCTTTAACAATATTTCGAGTTATTAACAATTTTTGCACAAACTACCTACAAATACATACAATTCGGCCCTTACGATATCAATTAGGAGAAGTTTAAGATGCGCTTTTAGATATCTTAAATAATACGTCTGTTGGGTCATCTAGTATATATATATATATATATATATATATATATATATATATGTATATATAATATATATTTATTTTTTCCAGATATGCTAGTCTTTTAAAATTACACAAAGACACGGCTCTCCTCAACACTCTCGATGGAATGTTAGGGAACGAAGCCTTATTGCAATTAGACCTTAGGGCCTTGACCCCTGTTTTTAAGGACCCTGCCAAAAAGAAATGGTTCCAGGAGGTCATCGACAACCAGATCAAATTGTGGGAAGTCAATATGTGATTTAGGAAAAAAAGGAAAGACTTAGTACAAGTGAAACATAGTTCTTGTTGGTGACAAAAATAATAATAAAAATAGGAACAAATTCACACAAAATATTTTTTTGTGATTTATATAAAATTCAATAGACAATAATAAACTAGGTAACTAAGTTTCATCAAAATGTGCCTATTTGTAGTCCCTATCAATATAAGTATAATATTATAATTTATTATAAACAAGTTATAATTATTTATAATATTATCGATAAAAATAAAATAGTGTTGTTGTGGGAAAATATTTAGTAAATTTTACCCAAACAAACTATACAAGAAATTTTAACAAAATTTTAACTGATTTTTTTAAAATATTCTAAAATATAATTATAAATAGCAATATGTTTTAGAATGTTTTAAGAAAAATCTGTGAAAATAATAATTAAAATTCACTGATTTTTTTTATCAATTTTTATCAGTTTTATTGAATTTATTATATTTTATATATAAATATATTTTAATACTGTCGTAGAAACTAGTTAAATGTGATAGCTATTAAAGTAGTTATTATAATATTTAAATATGTCGAAAACTTGTATTAGTAAAAGTGCCTTTTTATTTAGGTATATTAATATAATTAGTTTTAATTAATTATTTGATTAAATTTATTTAAAATACTTAGACTGTGTTTAGGTATTTTGTGAAGACGATTTTTGTATAACAAAATGACTATTGAAAATTATTGATAATTTTACAAAATTAAATACTTGAAATTTATTATTTTGTTACTAAATTTGTTATAATAATTTCAGGAATTTATAAGCAAAAATAATTATTTATTGTGTATAGACATTTTGCAAAAGCGCTTTTTTTTGTAAAGGATTCACGAATAACTTTTTTATGAAAATGTTATAAAAAATACTACTGAATATTTTCTCAAATTTCTTTTTTTATTTGAAAGTATTTCAATCTTAACCGTAAGGATTCTATTTTCAAATAAAAAAAGGAATTTGAGAAAAAATTCAGTATTTTTTTTTATAACATTTTCAAAAAAAAGTTCTTAAAATTGTTTCTTTCAAAATTTGAATATATAAAACGGCCAAAACTTTGTTTAAAAAAATCCGTGGATATTTGAATATTCCATAAAATTATTAATTTATTAAATAATTTTTATTTTGTTTAAAAAATGTTTTGAATCAGGCCTTGTATATGAAAGTTTTTATAAAAATTAATAATAATTTTGGACGTTGATAGTACAGAGTAAAATATCAAAATTAAAAACTGCAAATTTTTGTTTTTTTGCAAACTTAAAAATGTGGAAATTATTGTTGAAAATAATTATTTAAATTAAACTGCATTAAACCATTTTTTGGACACGTTTTTTGTACATTATTGTAAAAATGATTAATTTTGGACGTGGAAATTATATTTTTGAAATTATTCTTGTACTCGTTTATTGCTAAACAAAATTGTGAAACTTATTGTAAATTTTAATAACAAGTTGCAGAAATAAAATAACAAATCCCAAGTATTTATTACTACAAGGTTAAGACCAAAAAATATATACAAAAATAAATTAAATCACTTACCAATAATCAGCATCAGCAAAAATTCTTCATACACTTTTGCACAATAAAAAAAAAACTGTTTTTTTTAACAGAAACTAATTACATAAAAGTTATTTGAAATTTAAAAAATTAAATATCACTGTCCAAATAATAAATAAACACTACACACTTTATTCAGAATAAAAATAGCACGTGGTTTCTTCTGTCAAAACTGAAAGAAAAAAAAGCGCGAAATTCAAAAAATTAAATATAAATAAATAAATATTTTTCTAAATAATAAAGATATATATACATATGTATATATATTATATTTTTTTAATATTAAGTTATTTTTATTCAAAGCCCGCCTCCGAATAAATTTCATTAGTAATTACATAAATTAAATTAAATTAAATATAAATATATATAAATATATATACATATATATATATATATATATATATAATTTTAGAACAAAATAGAATATTTTAGTAATACTACTTAATACATAATTTATAATTTAGTTAATTTAAATCAGTTATAAATGTACTTGTATGTGTATGAGATAAAAATGTGATTTAGAAAATATTTTGAAATATATTTTCGTGAAGACAAAGCTGTTTTATTATTATAATTTATATGTATATATATACATATATATATATACATATATATATATATATATATATATATAATTAAATTAGGAGCAAATTCGTCGAAATAAAAATGATAACTTAACTTTCACTAAATTATTAATACCATTCGAAATTTGATATCATCTATCAATAAATCAATAAACAAAAATTTATTTTAAATATTCAATACAATTATAAAAAATTAAAATAAAATGATATAAAAAAAATAAGTAAAAATATGCATTCCACATTAGGAAAAAACGAAACATACAATTTGAATAATATTTTAATTTTAATTGACAATTAATCTTATGAAATTAATACTATTTTAAATTCGACCAATTTGTTGCTAATTATATAAAATTTGTTTCGACGTTGAAAATCTACCAAAAGTTATATATAAAATAAAAAAAATTTATATATCCTGTAAGAAAAACGTTTTAAACTATTTTCCTATTTTTTTTTCATTAATAAAATATATATTCATATTTAAAATACATTTTATTAAAAAAATATTTATACACTCTAAAAAATAATGGTGCGACTAAAATTATAATTTTATAAATAATCAACAAACTAATTATATGTTAATTATAAATAATATCAAATTGTCTAACAAATATGGTTAATTTATAAATATTATTTTAACTTTAAAAATAATTGTATTCATATTAATTAAAAATATTCAATTTAAAAATAATTATATTTTTCTCTAGACATATTCAATTTTGTATTTGAGAAAATATTTTTACCATCATTTATATTATTAAAATTTGAACTCTTTGAATCTCTTAGTCTTATAATCTATAAATTAATTAGATTAAATCTTAAGTACTATTTAAATAATTAAAAAGAAAAATTATTGGTGTTTTATACCTTCAATGATACATTCGTAAAAATAAACTAAATACTTATATATTATCAACTAAAATTGGACATTAAAATATTGCAAGGAAAAAAATATAATTTACCAATAGGTTACATAAAATTATATTTCACGTATTAAATTATTTTCCTTATGATGAAGTATACTAAAACATCTATTAAAATTATGATAATCTTACCATCTGTCGTTTGTATTTTTAATTCGTTATGGAACCTGTCCCCATCGATTTCATCAACTGATAACAATCGTATAGTCTTTTCTGATCACCAATCCTTTCTAATGTTTTAACAGCCTCTGTAAGCATACCAGCACGTTCTCCTGGTGTCGATAATAATTGGGCTGGTAAATGTCGACAGGCTACATAAAGGGCTGCTGCACGTTCCCTTTCACCACCTTCGGAATTACTAGATTTTTCTAGAAAAAAATTGAAGCAAATCGTTAAATGTAATTTCAGAAAATAAAACTGGTGTAAATTTTTGTACCTTTTCCACAAATTGCACTCGGTTTGGAATTCCTATGCCTCAAACTTCTATCGAGTAAAATTTGGGTCGGTCCAGGAGCTGCACCAGCCATCAGTCTGCAAACTGCTTCGTACAGAAAAACTCTCGGTAAAGCAGTCTATGGAAAAAAACACGATAAATACAAAATAAATGAAATTTTTAAATTATTAATTTTTGTATCCTTTATCTACCGGTAGGCGTTCAGTAAGTCTTCTCAAAGACGACAAATCTCGTTGGAAATTTGTTAGAATATTTGGAGCAACTGGTTTCACATTTAGACCAGACTTGGTGTCAATTTCGACTTCCCACAAACCGTAACTTGTCTCCAGGATCCAATCGCAACACAAAAGCTGCACGTACTAAAAAATGAAAAATAAAAAATGAAATTAATTGTTAAGAAATGATAACTAAATGTTATGAAAATATTTTCATCCACCAGTTAGGATTAATAATGAAAATAAGTTAGGATTAATTAGAAAAAAAATATCGCAATAAAATTACGAACAAAATTATGTACAATTGGGTAAGTGTCTCCATATAATTTTCTTGAAATTTTACACTCTTATATAAATTTTAGGAGTCTGACACGCCCCTAGGCCAAACGGTTTGAATTACAAAGTTGCAATATATGGAAGAAAAATTAAGAATTTTGAGACGATTCTAACGATGTATAACACTTTATATGGTTTCTTTACAAATTTATTAAATATTTCGATTAATTGCCCAAATTGGTGCTTACTATTTCACATTGTGAAATTAAACATAATTTTTTTTTTTGCAAATCTTATACTATAGGAAAAATCGTTAGAATTGCATGAAAAGTGTATTTGGAAAAAAAGACGAAAAAATAGTATATAATTTGATACAAATCTCTAAATAATTTAATTGAGATCGCCCGATTTTTCTTAAATATCAGGCGTCTTTAGATTCTTTAGATTTTGTAATTGCTTTAATTTCAGCACTGCAACTTGCTCATAGGCTAAACCGTTTAAAATACGGAGTTGCAATATTTGGAAGAAAAACTAAGAATTTCAGGACGAATCTAACAATGAATAACACTTTATATGGTTTCTTTAAGAATCTATGAAATAGTTTAAATAGTTGTACAAGCCCACCGGACTTTGCATTATAAAAGCTAAAATTTCACAGAATTCTAATTTTACACTAAAAACGGTAAGACTTACATAAAAAGTTCATTTGGAAAAAATATGCAGAATGAAATTATAAATAAAACGGTATATAATTCGATAATTGACTTAATATAAATTTTAGGAGTTTGACTCCTGATCGCTTATAGTCCAAGCGGTCTAAAATACAAAGTTGCGATATATGGAATTTATTTAACTAAGAATTAATTTCTGACTTTATGAGTCTGACTCGCATATCGCCCGAACCGTTTAAAATACCAAGTTGCGACATATGGAAGAAAAACTAAGAATTTTGAGACGATTTTAACGATGCATAATACTTTATATGGTTTCTTTACAAATTTATTGAATATTTCAAATAATTGCTCAAATTATACCGATGCATTATAATTAACCATTTAAATTTTTACAAAAACACGAAAAACGTTATGAGCTACATTAAAAGTTTCTTAGAAGTAAATATGCACAATAACATTACAAATAAAATCGTATATAATTCGATACATATCTCCAAATAATTTTATTGAATTTGCTTAATTTTCCTTAAATTTTAGGAGTCTTGAGATTTTCTAATTCCTTGAATTTAGGCACTGCAACTCGCCCATAAGCCAAACTGTTTAAAATACGAAGTTGCAATATTTGGAAGAAAAAGTAGGAATTTTGAGACGAATCTAACGATGTATAATACTTTATATGGTTTCTTTACAAATTCATTAAATATTTTGAATAATTGCTAAAATTATATCGCTTGGTGAAATTAAACATTTAATTTTAAAAAAATTTATGCTACACGAAAAACGATAAGAATTACATTAAAAGTTTGTTAGAAGAAAAGATGCACAATAAAATTACGAATAAAACGATATAAAATTCGATAAATGCGTTCATATAATTCTCTTGAGATTTTTCCAATTTTACGTAAATTTAAGAATCTGATTCGCCAAAGTCCAAACGGTTTATAATACAAAGTTACGATATATGAAAAAAAAAAAACTAAAAATTTTAATACGAATGGTATTATTTATAACATTTTATGTTTTTTTAGGATTTTAATAAATATTTTGGATAATTGTTCCAATTTTACCATATTGTGTAATTAATCATTTAAATTATCTATTTATTATGAAATTAAACACAAAATTATTATGATATTAAACTCATAAAAAAAGTATTTAGAAAAAAGTGCACAATAAAATTATGAATAAAACGATATGTAAATCGATATGTGTGTTCATATAATTTTCATGAGATTTTCCAATTCTCCCTAAATTTTCGGAGTCTATCTCGCCCATAGGCCAAATGGTCAAAAATACGAAGTTGCGATATTTGGAAGAAAATTCAAAAATTTTGAGACCTTTTTAACGATGTATAATACTTTATGTGGTTTCTTTATGAACAAAACAAACAGTAAAAATAGTTTCCCAAAATCACACATTTTCTATCCTACGAGGAAAACGATAAGAGATACGTGAAAAATTTGTTCGAACGAAAGATGCAGAATAAAATTACGAATGAATTGATATATAACTTAAATATGTGTGTCCATATCATTTTCTTGAGATTTTCAAATTTTCCCTAAATTTTAGGGGTTAGTCTCGCCTATCGTCTAAAAATGGTTTAAAATACGAAGCCGCGATGTATGGAAGAAAAACTAAGAATGTTTAGACGAATCTACTGAGTCTCAATCTAACAATGTATAACACTTTATATTGTTTCTTCAAGAATTTATTAAATATTTTGAATAGTTTCTCAAACATATCGCACTTTGCATTTTAAAATCTAGAAATTCACACATTTTCTATCCTACAAGTTGAACGATAAAAGATACGTAAGAAGTTTGTTCCAACAAAAGATGCAGAATAAAATTGCAAATAAAACGATATATAAATCAATAAGTGTCTCCATATAATATTCTTGAAATTTTTAAATTTTTCTGAAATTTTAGGAATCAGTCTGTCTCGCCTATCGTCTGCTAAACCCTTTAAAATACGAAATTGCGATATATGGAAGAAAAACTAAGAATGTTTAGACGAATCTACTGAGTCTCAATCTAACAATGTATAACACTTTATATTGTTTCTTCAAGAATTTATTAAATATTTTGAATAGTTTCTCAAACATATCGCACTTTGCATTTTAAAATCTAGAAACTCACACATTTTCTATCCTACAAGTTGAACGATAAAAGATACGTAAGAAGTTTGTTCCAACAAAAGATGCAGAATAAAATTGCAAATAAAACGATATATAAATCAATAAGTGTCTCCATATAATATTCTTGAAATTTTTAAATTTTTCTGAAATTTTAGGAATCAGTCTCGCCTATTGTCTGCTAAACCCTTTAAAATACGAAATTGCGATATATGGAAGAAAAACTAAAAATTTTGAGATGAATCTAACGATGTATAACACTTTTTAACTTCCCGTAGGGTAAGTTATAGTAATCGCAAAAAAATCGAAAATGAAAATTTTTGCATTTCTCGACGTTTCAAAACCTTCTGAACATTTTGGCATACCTTAGAAAATATGGATGTATGTGTGTGTGTGTGTGTGTGTGTATGTATGTATGTATGTATGTATGTATGTATGTATGGGTGTGTATGTATGTGCGGATACAAATTTTCGTCGACGATTTCGGGAACACGGATACCGATTTGAATAATTCAAAAAACATTCGATTCGTATTGATAAGGAGACGTGCTGATTAGTTTTTGGCAAAGGCAGGTTAGCCGTTCCGAAGATACGGGGCCAAAAAGTGACAAGAACGGTACCTCCGTTTTTAAGAGAACGGGCGTCCGATTTGAATAATTCAAAAAACATTTACTTGTATTGACAAGATGTAGAATTGATCAAATTTTCATGGAGGTAGGTCTAGCGGTTTCGGAGATCTAATGAAAAAAGTAAAAAATAATGCCGTTCGGCGGTTAAAAATTATCATTAGACATATGCACATCAAATTATCAGATATTTTATAGAGATTTTTAACAATAAGTATATTTTTTTTTACATTTTTATGGGTTCCGTACCAATGCTTATGCGTTAGACGGCGGCGCGGCACATGCGCGCTTTGACATTTCGTCTCTAAGCAGTTCAAGCAGTGCGATTGCTTTGAAAAAAAGTTCAGAATTTCCAAAATATGTCAAAAAGAAGAAACATTTTTTTCAAAAAAAAATTTTTGTATCCAAAAAAAAAAATTTTTTCAAAAAAAAATAGTTTTTTCATATAAATTTTTTTTTCAAAAAAAAAGTAATTTTTTGTCAAGCTTGTAGTTTCTCAAATCTATTTTTTTTCGAAGTAAAATTTTTTCAAAAATGTTAATCGTTTTTAAAAAAATAATAATTTTTGGTACGGGAAGTTCCAGCAATTTGCCTTAAGGCACGATGCCCTAATTGCCTTAAGACAGCATTCCACTTACAGCTAGTTACGATTTATTTACGAATTTATCAAATATTTTGAATATTTGCTCAAATAACACCGACTTGTGAAATTAAACATTTAAAATTTTACAAATTTTATGCTACACAAAGAACGGTAACATTTACATTAAAAGTTTATTAGAAGGAAAGATGAACAATAAAATTATGAATACAGTGTTGTTTAATTCGATGTACGTCTCTAAATAATTTTTTTGAGATTTTCCAATTCTCCCTAAATTTTCGGAGTATATTTCGCCCATAAGCCAAATGGTTTAAAATACAGAGATGCGATATTTGGAAAAAATAGGAATTTTTAGACAAATTTAACGATGTATAATACTTTATGTGGTTTCTTTACGAATTCAATAAATATTTTGGAAAATTGCTTAAATTATACCGCTGCATTACAATTATACATTTAAATTTTTACAAAAACACGATAAACGTTATGAGTTATATTAAAAGTTTGTTAGGAAAAAAGATGCAGAATAAAATTACGAATAAATCGATATATAATTCGATATTTGCCTCTTCATGATTTTCTTGAGATTTTCTAATTCTCGCTAAATTTTTAGAGTCTAACTCGCCCTTAGGCCAAAACGTTTAAAA
>NW_020537758.1:9286576-9305961 GCF_003426905.1 Ctenocephalides felis | reverse complement strand
AATAGTTTAAATAGTTGCTCAAACCCAACGGACTTTGCATTATAAAAGCTAAAAATTCACAGAATTCTTATTCTACATGGAAAACGGTAAGACTTACATAAAAAGTTCATTTGAAAAAATATGCAGAACGCAATTATGAGTAAAACGGTATATAATTCGATAAATGATTCAATATAAATTTTAGGCTTTTGACTCCAAATCGCCCATCGTCCAAGCGGTCTAAAATACGAAGTTGCGATATATGGAATAAAAATTAAGAATGAATTTCTGACTTTAGGAGTCTGACTCGCATATCGCCCAAACCGTTTAAAGTACCAAGTTGCGACATATGGAAGAAAAACTAAGAATTTTGAGACGATTCTAACGATGTATAACACTTTATATGGTTTCCTTAAGAATTTATTAAATATTTTAAATAATTGCTCAAATTAAACCACTGCATTATAATTAACCATTTAATTTTTTACAAAAACACGAAAAACAGTAAGAATTATATTGAAAGTTTGTTAGAAAGAAAGATCCACAATAAAATTATAAATACAATGTTATATAATTCGATATATGTCCCTAAATAATTTTTATTGATATTGCTTTATTTTCCTTAAATTTTAGATGCCTTGAGATTTTATAATTTCTTAAATTTCAGCACTGCAACTTGCCCATAGGCTAAACTGTTTAAAATACGAAGTTGCAATATTTGGAAGAAAAAGTAGGAATTTTGAGACGAATCTAACGCTGTATAATACTTTATATGGTTTCTTTACAAATTCATTAAATATTTTGAATAATTGCTAAAATTATACCGCTTGGTGAAATTAAACATTTAATTTTAAAAAAATTTATGCTACACGAAAAACGATAAGAATTACATTAAAAGTTTGTTAGAAGAAAAGATAGAATAAAACGATATAAAATTCGATAAATGCGTTCATATAATTCTCTTGAGATTTTTTCAATTTTACGTAAATTTAGGAATCCGATTCGCCAAAGTCCAAACGGTTTATAATACAAAGTTATGATATATGAAAACAAAAACTAAAAATTTTATTACGAATGGTATTATTTATAACATTTTATGTTTTTTTAGGAATTTAATAAATATTTTGGATAATTGTTCCAATTTTACCATATTGTGTAATTAATCATTTAAATTATCTATTTATTATGAAATTAAACACAAAATTATTATGATATTAAACTCATAAAAAAAGTATTTAGAAAAAAATGCACAATAAAACTACGAATAAAACGATATATAAATCGATATGTGTGTTCATATAATTTTCATGAGATTTTCCAATTCTCCCTAAATTTTCGGAGTCTATCACGCCCATATGGTCAAAAATACGAAGTTGGGATATTTGGAAGAAAATTCAAGAATTTTGAGACCTTTTTAACAATGTATAATACTTTATGTGGTTTCTTTACGAAAAAAACAAACAGTAAAAATAGTTTCCCAAACATATCCGCACTTTTCATTTAAACATCTAAAAAAAATCACACAATTTCTATCCTATGAGGAAAACGATAAGAGATACCTAAAATGTTTGTTCCAACGAAAGATGCAGAATAAAATTACGAATGAATTGATATATAACTTAAATATGTGTCCATATCATTTTCTTGAGATTTTCAAATTTTCCCTAAATTTTAAGAGTCAGTTTCGCCTATCGTCTACTAAACGGTTGAAAATACGAAGTTGTAATGTATGAAAGAAAAACTAAGAATTTTTAGACGAATCTACTTAGTCTCAATCTAACAATATATAACACTTTATATGGTTTCTTCAAAAATGTATTAAATATTTTGAATAATCGCTCAAACCTACCGCACTTTGCATTTTAACTTCTAGAAATTCACACATTTTCTATCCTACAAGTTGAACGATAAAAGATACGTAAAAAGTTTGTTTTAAGGAAAGATGCAGAATAAAATTACGAATGAAATGCTATATAATTCGACATGTGTCTTCATATAATTAACTTAAAATTTTCTAATATTTCCTTGAATTTCAGCATTGCAACTCGCCTATAGGCCAAACCGTTTAAAATACGAAGTCGTGATATATAGGACAAAAACTAAGAATTTTATGATAAATCTAACAATGTATAACACTTTATATGGTTTCTTTACGAATTAATTAAATATTTTGAATAGTTTCTCAAACATATCGCACTTTGCATTTTAAAATCTAGAAATTCACACATTTTCTATCCTACAAGTTGAACGATAAAAGATACGTAAAAAGTTCGTTCCAAGGAAAGATGCAGAATAAAATTACAAATAGAACAATATATAATTCCATAAATACCGTATCTCTATATAATTTGGTTCTTCTACGAGAATGGTCGCAAAACCGCTATGAAAGCATTGAAGATGAATTGCACAGTTTAAAATAAATGCAATGCAACTACAATGCACCATAGAAGCAAGCAAGATAATAAAAAAAATACAATTTTAGGACTACACAAAAAATATTAAACTCACCAGAGTTATATTGCTAGGATCCTGCACTGCTGTGTAATTCAACGAGTCTTCTAGTAAATTTCCTGAAATATTCAGCATGTCCCAGATATCACCAGCAACGAAATGTGATAGATCTACAAGTATCATACAATTACAAAAATATGAAATTAAATATGAAGTGAATATTTATATTGTACTAACTTTTTTCTTCTCCAGAAACATTTTCCGCGCCTTAAGAGAAGCCAGAACGGCCCTCGGCAAAGGATCGTCTTTAGCCGATAACGACGCTGGTAAGTTTTTCAGCCCGGCTGTATAAATTTTGTGCGTCCAAATCTTGTCCCAAAAAACCACTTGGCAGCAATTCCTGTTATGCACGACCACCAATGCGCCTTTTCATCTTCACAACCTGGAAAAGAAAAAAATACATCCATGTAAAGGAATTAAATTAAATATAAAATTTTATACTTACAGACTTCGTTGGTGACCGATGCAGTTCTTGCAACAGTCAACTCCGTCGAAACGTTGTCCTGCAACCATTCAACGTACATCAGAGCATTGGTAATAGATGATTGGGAATTGTTGGAAGACTCCGAATGTTGACTATCAGGAGTTACAATTGCGTGCAAGGCTTTTTCTAGTAGTTTTTCTCTGTACACCTGGAGAAAACAATTTTGAAAGTAAGTATAGTGTTAAGGTATGCAAATTCTTTCACCTTACCTTCATAACGTACGCCAACGGATCCGCCTTGTTTCCCAAATTGCTGAACATCGATTCCTTTGCCTCTTGCCCGTATTTCCAGTTCTCGTTCAAAAAGAATTTGTGTCCAAAGGGTGTAAAAATCCATTGGAGTCTTGCCGGGGCTTGTACACAACGCAAGCTTAGAGCATGCTTAGCTGCACTTAGATAATACCTAAAAAAACAACAATTATAACACCAAAACATATTACATAAAAAATATTATTAACTTCCCATAGGGCAAGTTATAGTAATCGCAAAAATATCGAAAATGAAAATTTTTATATATCTTTACGTTTCAGGGTTTCTGAACATTTTGGCATACCTTAGAAAAAATGGATGTATGTGTGTGTGTGTGTGTGTACGTGTTGTATATATGTGCGGATACAAATTTTCGTCGACGATTTCGGAACACCAATCAACCGATTTGAATAATTCAAAAACATTCGATTCGTATTGATAAGGAGACGTGCTGATTAGTTTTTGGCGAAGGCAGGTCTAGCCGTTCCAAAGATACGGGCAAAAGTGCCGACAACGGTAACTCAGTTTTTAAGAGAACTGATCATCCGATTTGTATGATCCAAAAAACATTCAGTTCGTAATGACGGGGAAAAAGTGGTTATTAGTTTTTGGCAAAGGTAGCCCAGCGGTTTCGGAGATACAGAGCTAAATGTTAAAAAAATAGCAGTTTTGAGAGAACTAAGCGTCCGATTTAAATGATTCATGCTTGTCTTAACAAAATAATGCTTTTGAAGAAAAATATTTGTTTCTAATTTTTTTTTCACAAAATATTTTTGTAATTTTGGATTAAAAATTCAAAAAATTACCCAGGCTAAGCACAGTCTAAGCGCCACTCTGGTGAAAATATTTACCCAAGCGCGTTTAGACTGTTTATGTACAGGACCACTTTTCCAATTTTGTGAAAACTATTGAAAAATGTGAAAATGCCGCCAAGCTAAGCACAGTATAAGTGAAAATGTCGCACAGAATTATTTGTAAATGCGTTTAGACTGTGACTATACAGAAGCACTTTTAGGCAACTTTTTTTTTGAAATTGGATTCGAAATGAAATGACAATTGTTAATGTTCTGAGATAAATTGATTTATGATTTACATTTGATTTGCTCAGATATAACAAGATAGCAAAAATAATGAAAGTTACAGTATTTGTAATAATATATATGAAAACGTTTAAAATTTCTCGAACATTTCATTACGGTACGGGAAGTTCCAGCAATTTGCCCTAAGGCACGATGCCATACACCACTAGTTATTTTTATTACCTGCACAAGACTTGTAGCAAGCTAGGATACGATAACTTCACCCTCAAAGCAGCCGTGATGTATATTTCAGCCATTTCCTCAGCCGGCATATGATTATAAGCGGCTTCGCCCAAATTAACGGCGGCCAAAGATAATAAAAGGCCTCCACTAGACGATCCACTTGCCAAGTCCAATTGGTTCAAACGATGATACACCAGAGCTAGTTCTTTTACAGATGATAACGCCATGGCACGAGATTGACTAAAAGAAAAGAAACATGGGTTAATATTAAATACATGATTGATTGTTATGTAACTTCGTACCCATCAGCGAAAAGACCGCCGGCTCGTCTAGAAATAAATCTTCCGATCCACAATCTGTGCAACATCAGTCTGAATAATTGCCATGTTATTGCTGCCGAATATTCCATTCTGGATGCTGGTAAAGAACACCCGTAAGCCTGTAGACATCTTTTTAGTTCTTGAGACGATAGCGAAATATCACCCTGAAATGTAAAGTAATGAGAACTAGTGGTGCCTTAAGGCAAATTGCTGGAACTTCTAGTACCGTAATTAAACATTCGAGAAATGAAAATAATCAATAATTGTTTAGATAATTTGGAATGGATTATTTATTATAAATACATACTAAAATTATAGGTGCTTATTAAATTGGGCGATGAGCGTATTCTACACATAACTTCGTTCAATTTTGATTTCTTGAAAATTTTTTAAAAGTTCGAAACATTATGGATTTTTTATAATTTTTTAAGAATTTGAAATTTTTTGAAAATATTCGATTTTTTTTTTAAAATTCGAAATATTTACAAATTATTGTAAGAAATCTTTTTTTTTTAATTTTAGTAATTCTTGCAATTTTTCAAAATTTAGATTTTTTTTGAAAATAAAAAATTTCAGAAATTTCAACTTTTTGAAACTTTAATTTTTTTTGAAGATTTTAACTTTTTTTAAAAAAAAATTTCAAAATTACGAATTTTTTTGTAAATGCTATTTCTGCACACCGTCTACACAAGCAAAAGGTTTTTTGAATCAATCTAATCGGATCATCCGTTCTCTCAAAAACTGCATGACCCCTCTTACGCCCTTTGCGCTTCATACCTCCAAAACGGCTAGATGTGCCTTTTGCAAAAACGCCTCGTGATCGAGTACGAACCGAATGTTTTTTTCAATCATACAAATCGGTTATTCCATACTGTCGAAAATATCGAGAACATTTGTTAAATGAAATTCAAAATTAAAAATGCCTTTCCAAAAATTTAAAGAGTTTTTTATATATTCAATGCAAGTTTTTCGAATTATTTAAATCGGACGCTCCGTTCTCTAAAAAACTGATTTACGATTTTTGGCTCTTTTTGTTATGTATCTTCGAAACGGCTGGACCTGTCTTTGCCAAAACCTAATCAGCACATCTCCTTATCAATACGAATCGAATGCTTTTAAATGGTTCAAATCGGTTGATCTATGTTCGCAAAATCGTCAACAAAAATTTGTATCCACGTCCATTTTTTAAGGACTTTAATTTTTTTAATTAAATGTAATTTAAATAAAATATTAAAAAATGTGTAGTATATAAGTAACTGTTTAGAAATTACACTAAAGATGAGACATACCATGGTCTCGAAACGTCTGTAATTACCAAATAAAGTTTGTGTTAAAAATCTGAGTGTTGTATTGTTCATATTTAACATTTAATATGTTATATATATATATATATATATATATATATATATATATATATACAGTGCTGGATTACCCCATAGGCCCGTGAGGCCGGGCCTAGGGCGGCACAATTTGGGGGGCGGCAAATTTTTCAAAATGTCAAAATTTTATTTTAAGGATTGATCCTGATCTAGATAATTTTCTATGAAATATAATGTTATTCGTTTTCTATTCGTTTCGAGAGCGCCTCATTAATATTTTTATTGATGTGTCATGTTTGAAATAAAAATTATCAAATTGATAAGCTTTCTTTGGAGAAATATTGAAGCTCTGTTCATTTTTTGCAACTTTGTTAAGGTGAATCTTTCAAACAAAACGTTTTAAAATGGTTTAAAATGGTTTCTTATTTTATTTCGGGAACTAACATAAAATATTAATTGTCGATTGAATTATTCAATTGTCGGGAAGATGTGCTGATTAGTTTTTGATAATGACAGGTTTATCCATGTCGGAATAGGGGGCAAAATGATGAAAATAACTATTCAATTTTTTAGAGAGCTCTATTTTTTATCTGATTGAAAAATTCAAAACACATTGTACTTGTGCAACAAAATGAAGAATTGACTAAATTTTTGATTGAAGAATTGCGATGGTAGAGTGAGCGTGCATTTTTGGTTATCCAAAAAAGTGCCATTTAGTGATCAAAAATGATCAATAGACATTTGCACATCAAATTATCATATTTTTTTACAAAAATTTTAATAATCAGTACATATTTTGTTTTTATTTTTAACTTCTCGCGGAGTAAGTTATAGTAGTCGCAAATTGAAAATATTTTGTTTGCATATCTTTACGTTTCAAAGGTTAAAAAAAAATAGATGTTTGTGTGTGCGTGCGTTTGGATGTAGGTAATATGTATGTATGTAATTAGAACGAATACTAGTTTTTGTCAAGGGTTTCGAAAGATCAACCAATTTGCATGATTCAAGAAGCATTCGATTCTTACTGATAAGGAGTCGTGCTGATTAGTTTTTGGCAAAGGCAGGTTTAGACATTTCGAAGATACGGGACAAAAAGTGCATAAAAATCGAAATTCGGTTTTTGAGAAAACGGAGCGACCGATTTGAATGATTCAAAATATTGTACTCACATTTACGAAATGAAGAATTAAACTATTTTTGGTAAGGCAGATTCAGCGATTATGAAGATCAAGAAAAAAGTTATAAAAACAACACTTGGTGGTGAAAAATGATCATTGGACATACGCACATCAAATTACCAGATACTTCATAAGAATATTAATAAGTGCAAATTTTGTTAACATTGCTTTGCAAAAAACTCTAAATTTTCAAACATAGTGCTTCTTCGGGAAGTTAATAGTAAGTTAGCCCTAGTAGATAATTTCTAATAATGAAGTAATTAAATATGAAAAGATCAACAGTCGGGTTACCACCTACAAAAATACGACATAAGGAACAGATTCAGGGCGTAAGGTTCTGATTTTTATTTACACTTGTTGCTTCGTACATTCGAGACGGCTGAACCAGCCTTAGCGAAAAACTAATCAGAATCAATAGGAATTGAACATACATACATATCTACACACATACACATTTTGACGTTACCAAAATGTTCAGAAGGCCTTGAAATGTGAAGATAAGAAAAAAATGTCATTTTCGATTCATTTGCGAATAATATAACTTACCCTATTCAAAGTTAAAAATTATATCTAAATAATTTAAAAAAAAATGTTTAATTAAAAAAGTAAAATTTTGTTTATTAAAAAGGGCGCCTAAACGGATAGGGCCTAGGGCGCCAGAGAGCTTAATCCGCCACTGTATATATATATATATAATATATATATATATATATATATATATATAGATAGATATTTATTTAGTTATTTATTATTTACCTTTGATAGATCAAATTCGGCCTGCTTTTTGTGTCTCCAAAACGTCGAAGATTCTTTAGATTTCGCCGGCAAAATCGGATCCCCGTACGCCAAAACTTTGATCAATCCAAGAGCCATTATTACAGAATTAAACAACCAGAGAAAAATAGCAGGACTAAAGTACCAGGCTTCAGAACCTATAAAAAAATTACATCACAAAAAAAAGTCTATCTATTAGTTGACTAATAATTGTGACTTACCTTCACCATATCCAAGTAAACCACGTCCAGTCTGTGTTTTAACATTATTCATATCATCATTGCCATTAAATCCTGTCAACATCGTACCGAAAGGATTAAAGGCTACAAATAAAAACATGAATGCGCAAAGTGCCATACGAGACTGATCCAACATTCCACGAACGGGCGACATACAATCGTCGTTCATGTCGTCTTTCATCTACAGAAAAAAAATAAACATACATAGAATAATGTAAAAAACATTTTACCAAATATATTTTTTATTATTACGTGTGAAAATTCAGGAGACGACGGTAAGGAATTATCAGACTGTGTTGGAGACAACGATGGTGATGATACGTCACTGCTTGGCGGTGTTAGGATGCAGGATGAATCTTTGAAGGAGTCATCGTTGACACCAGTTGCTAACAAGTCTTTTAGTGTTTGTTTTCTTGATGCCATTTTCAGTGCCATGTTTTCTTGTTTTAATTTTGCATTCGAATTTTGTAGAAAGCGAATGTATTCTATTGTTTTGCGGAGGATGCCTGATTTGTTTAACTGAAAAAAAAAGAAAATAATGGTGTATGCCATCGTGCCTTAACTAATGCCATTTCAACTAGTGTGAAATTTTCAAAAAAACCAAATTTTCCATATTTCGATAGGTTATAGCTTTAAAAATAACATACCAAAGTTTTACATCGATATCTTAAATAGTTTTTGAGTCACAGCCATTTAAGAGTATTTATATAGTATATAGTACAACGATCATTTTATCTTTAAACACGTTTTTCTCGAAACAGCATTTTCCGAATTTGCTGCAGCGATTACTCAAAAACAAATGATCCGATCACTATCAATTTTTTTTTTACATGTTCCATATATAGTACTCCGTAAAATGAACTATCAATTTTTCGATCGGATCAAAAATCGAATTTTAGCAGTCCAAAAACGACCAAAAATTTGGGTAAAATTCGACTTTTTTTTAAAAAAACGCCGTCATTTTGTCAATTTTTGATTTTTTTTCTTTATTGTAGTTCATTTTACAGACAACATTATCTAGTTTAACAAAAAAATTTTTTTTTTAAATTTCATCCACGTAGAAGACCGTAATCACTGCAGCAGTGAAGGGCCTTTTTTTATCGCGCCGTTGGAGATCGACGATAACTTAAAAAATATTCAATTTTTTTCTTCAAAAATTTTACTATGTATTCTTAAAACATGTATAAATACATTCCTAAAATTTTGAAATGATTGATAAAGTAGTTTTTTCAATATAAATTCTCAAAAATCACCTTTTACTAGACGATTACACTAGTTGTGCCCCTTAAGGTAAACTGCTGGAAGTTCCCAAATCGCAACGAAACGTTCGAGGAATATTAAATGTTTTCAAACAGATTTTCATAAATACTGTAACACTGTCTAATATTTATAAGAGTTATATAAACTGAATTAGAAAGTTAAAATTATTTATTTAAAGTAAAAACTCGATTTCTATTATCTGGACTTGCCTTTGCCAAAAACTAATCAGCACATATTTTATTAATTAATTACTTATTATCCAAATAGTATTTTATTTAAAGTAAAAAGAGTTGTTTTTCCAATTCCAATATTAAAAAAAAAATAATTAAAAAAGTTGACCCCAAAATAATTAGGATTGGACAACCCTTAATAGTAACTATATTTTAAAGAAAAATTTAAGCTTATTCTTCAAACTTAAAAATCTAAACATAAATTATATAAAAAATATTCAATAACTGAAAATGATTGAATGTGAATTGGGGTTGAAATGAATGCTAAAAGAGCTATAAAAAATAGGGGTTGGTGATAAAAAAGTAAAAATTTTGGGTTGTATGTGAAAACAAAAAATTCCGTCCAAAAATTACAAAGAAAAATTTAAGAGTGAACAACCCTTATCACTTAGGGGTATAAAAAATAGATGATTATAGATAGTAATTTGGTAAGAATCAGTAAAGCATTTTCTGAGAAGTACGGGAACAAACTTTGTGACATGAGAATTTTATATATAAGATATATTAAAATAATTTGTTTCTCCCTACCTTAGCATCAACCCCAACAATCATATTTTTCAGTTCAATAATTTTATCATTGATACTTGTCCGGTATCTGCGTTCTATAGCATTGTGGGCACTGCGTTTGACTTCTTTCACTTTTGGTTCTTTATGGGACAAATCTTTGATAGCCAATTTATCATCGATTACTGCAATAAATAGAATATATATATATATATTATATATTATATTAAATTTATATATATATATATATATATATATATCTTATATATAAAAATGGAGCTCTCTTTCAAATGTCCGAATAAAACTCGAAAACGGCTGAATCGATTTGGCCAGTCTTAGTCTTGAAAAATTCGTGCCAATCCAGAGAATGTCCAAAAGGTGAGAAATTATTTCAAATCCGCGTAGAAACTTTACATTTATAATTTGAAAATTTTTGTAGAAGCGTAATTTAAATAGAACAATGGACGGTGGCAATTTCGTGAAATGTCAAACGCTTTTGACAGATGATGTTCAATTACGTTTAATAGGATGTTTTACGCGAATATTATTTATTTGTGATAAATTTGTAGTAAGTAGTTTTGTTTGTAGTTTTATTTATATACAAAAACGTTAGTAAACGGGCCCCAAGTGTACTAGAGACTCAAAATATAAACTTTTTTGATATGTTAATATGAAAATGCATTTTTGGCATATTTTTCTCAAACACGGTGCTCTGAAAGATCTCTTTGTATATTATATACTCATTGGTATTTATAAACATTTTCTAGGTTATATATTATTTTTATTTATGTTATTTAAATTCAGAACCTAAATTTGGTATCGATCAAATGGACCTTTTGTCGAATAACATTTTTCCAGTTATAATTTTCCAGAATTTATCGCAGAATAGATAGTAATATATGAAGGTCCGGGGTTAAAAAGGCCAACCACCGATTTGTCAAAAATCAGTAAAGTTAAGCATTGTTTAACAACAATATTTGAAAGTAGAGAAAAAAAGATTTATAGCCAGCTACAAGCTTGATTTGAAAACGGTAATCTTTGAAATGGGGAGATAAACGGTTATCTTTGAGAATCCATAATAAAAGTATTTTCTTCCGTTGGTAGTTTTAGCATTAGTTAAAAATGTAATTATTTTGTAAAATACCTTTAAAACTATAATAAGGCTTTAAATCTTTTTGCCATCTGCCCGTTTCAAGTTACCCCGCCTACAGGGTAAAAAGGTCTAGATAACAAATTTTTGAAAGACATCAAAAAGGCACATTTCTACAATGATGAAGTAGAAAGGCAGTTTACTGAACTCAGATAATTGTTCGTTGATATGTGTTATTTGCTGTGATATAACTGTTATGGTTTTCACAATATAGTTTACATTTGCTCAAAGTCAAATTGGACCTTTGTGCTTCGCCCTGCTCTACATATAGACTTTATATTAAATTTACTTTTTTTCGCCGAATGTTACTTGAAACTTTTCAAAAAGCAGGTAAAAAACGAAATACTTTTTTGAATTTTAAATATTTATTTTCTATCTCTCCTCGCAAAAATTTGAAAATTTTGTATAAACTCAGTAGTATTATTTACAATTATACACAAAATCCAGAATCCAAAAACAATATGAAAAACTTGAAACGTAATCAATTAGTCGAAAGACTTGGATGGTTTATACTGTTTCCTATAGAAAGTGTATAAATCTTCCAGTTTGATTGTATTGACAAAATATAGATAAACCAATGGGGTTTATTGTTTTTATAATACTTCATTGTATATAGCATTCAAACAACACATCCTTATACACTTATAGTATTAATATTTTTGATTCTCTAGAAATTGTCTAGAATATACCTTATTTAGCAAAACAACGTTTGCCGGGTCAGCTAGTATATATATATATATATATGTATATATAAACTAAAATAAATATCTTACCAGCAATTGGTGTAGTAGTATACATAACAGTCTTGTTTATATGTTGTTCCGATTTGATTAACTTTGCTTGCAATAATACATGTTGCTTGTCCTGCATTGTATTCATATTAGGCACAAAGATTTTTTGTGGTTGCACATTATTTGTAGTCTGACGAGCTGCCAGTTGTTTTCGACCCTAAAACATAAATAAAATAAATGAAAATATTCATTAAGTATATAAATAAATTATTTATAAATATTTATTTTACTTACAGGTTTTTGTTTTGCAATTGGTACATTTCTTGTCGGGGCATGTGAGAATGTTTTGATATCATAAAAGTATTATTCTGTACTGGATGGAAAATAAGTGTGTTTTGGTTGTTTACAATAGGGTTTTGCAGGAAATACTTGTGGTTGGTTTAGTAATGTATCAGGCTTAAAATCAATGTTTCCATTGTACATAAATATAGGTGCTGCAGGTTGTGCGGGTAAAGTTTGTTTATTTAAACTTGGCGATAAGTTTGGTGGACTTAATGTTTGTTCAGGTGACGACAAAGGAGGTGTATAAACTTGATCTTCAACTTTCATTGGCGTTGGTGTATACAACTCTGGGTTTTGAAATACATTTGAATTATCAAAAATTCCATAACTGTCATTACAAACTGGCAGAGTATCATCGTTGAGTTGCTCAAAAAAGTTATCATCGATCACCAGATTATTCCCTAGGACATCAGGATTTGTCAACAAGAAATCTGGGGACAAAATTACATCATCATCCATCATACATTCAGCACAAATATCAATTTCCCTTACCTTCAATCCCTGACAATTCATCTATATTAAATCCGTCGCCGAGGTTGCCATTGGTGAATTCCATTTCTTTATTTTTAGCTTCATTCCATATTGCAGGATCAGCCATAATTTCATCATTAATTATTGCGTATTGTTTTATTTTTAATAATTTTTATTTTAGACTTTCCTCAGACAACAATCAACAATACACATGTAGGCTGCATAACTTTCGGCCAATCAGGGACGAGAACGGTGTGGCGTGATTATACGTCATCGTGACGTTTGTAATTTGACAGTTATCAAATAATTGACAGCTGTAAATGATCATAATAAATAATAATAACAATATATATATATATATATATATATATATAATGTTACAATAAAAAATTATTTCCTTCTATCCTTCCTTATCTATGTCTATACTATCTGCATTTGACACTGATTCTTTTTTAAATTACATTGACTTTAATATTATATTCATGTTTTTATTTGGTGTTTATTATTACTAACAATAAATATAAATACACATGTTAAGTGACAAATTTGATTTATCACATATATAACTAGTTTTAGATGGCTTTATACTGCCTTTGTCAGCTTTTAATCATGATGTATATCAATTTATGTTCTTTAACATTTCACTGCTGTTAATAATTAAAAAATAACTAAATATTAATTCGTATTTAGGCCCACCATATATTATATAAAGCTTCCCACAAGATATTTTGGGAATTTCAATGAACTAACAACAGCCAACTAAAACTTTTTAAATAACAAATAAAACACTTGTATGTATAATATTAAGTCAAAATACTCTATAACACAAAGATAAAACAAACTGTACTGGAATAATAATGTTTTTTTTCATTACTAATTATTATTTAGGTTAATTATTATCTAGGACCTAGATTCTAGGTTAAAGACTGCCATTTCAAATAAATAAACAAAAGATGGCTGTCATTTTGACAGCTGTCAACTTGACAGTTGAACTCTTCGGCGCCAACTTCATACCATCAGTGCCATTAACGTCATCAGATTAACATATTTTATCCTGGTGTACTTAATTTAATTGTATATGTGAAATGTGAAAGTGACAAGCATGTTTAAATGAATATAAATGAATAGTGACTTCGCAAGCATCGGGACACATCAATTTAACCAAATTATGGAGTATCTCATTTAACAAAACATCAACAACTACGGTAGTTTCTGATTACTTTGATATTTTGTGAGGTTACAAACTTTTTACATAATGTGCGACAAGGTTATAAAAATTGGTTCCCGAAAAAGTGAGCTTGCATTGATTCAAACCAGATATGTAATGCATCAACTTCAAACTTTATACCCCGAAAAAAAATTTGAAATTCATACCATGACCACCGTTGGCGACAGGGTTCTAAACGTGTCACTGCCAAAAATTGGTGAAAAATCTTTATTTACTAAGGATCTAGAAGATGCCTTAACAACCGGCGTTGTTGACTTTGTTGTACACTCATTGAAAGATCTTCCTACATCCTTACCGGACGGTATGGCAATTGGAGCAATTTTGGAAAGGGAGGATCCGTGTGATGCCCTTGTCTTAAGAAAAGAGTTTAAAGGTAAAGAATTGAGTACCTTACCAGACGGCAGTGTTATTGGTACTTCCAGCTTAAGACGTTCAGCACAATTATCAGCCCAGTATCCAAATCTTAAAGTGTGTGATGTGCGTGGAAATTTAAACACAAGAATAGCAAAACTAGATGCAGCAGATTCACGCATGACCGGCCTCCTTCTTGCAAAGGCTGGTTTATGCAGAATGGGCTGGCACCAAAGAATAGACGAAACATTAGATAGTACAACTTCTCTATATGCTGTTGGACAAGGTGCACTCGCTGTCGAATGCCGAGCTTATGACTCTGATATGATTGAATTGATTGCACCACTTTCTCACGAAAACACTGTATTGCGGGTACTGGCTGAAAGAAGCTTTTTGAAACGACTAGGAGGCGGTTGCAGTGCACCTGTTGCAGTCTCAACAATTTTACATAATTTGGATACAAAAAGCGAGTTAGAAATTAGAGGTGCTGTATGGAGTCTTGATGGTAAAACTAAGATTGAAGATGTTTTAAAAATATCACTACAGGATAGTGATATAGACCGGAAACCGTCTGAAGAAATAGTTGTAAGTCCAAAAAGAGCTAAAGTTGATGATTCGGACAAAGAGAGTGTTGAAGATAAAGAAAATGCAGAAGATGTCAAAAGTTGTGACAGTTGTGTCTTAAGTATTTTACCAATCGGACAAGATTTCATGGGTCAATGTCCGTACCTAGAAGCCGGTCACCACAACAAAGTAATCGGAAAATGCCCATACAAAATATCTGATAAAGAATCAAGCGAAAACTGTAGTACTGAAAATATAGATATCACCAAATCTGTTCCAGAAGATATACTTAATTTATGCCCATTCTTTAACAAAAATAAATCCCATCCAATAAATACTGTAAAAGACAATATTAAAGACATAACAAAAAGTACAAACGTTAAATTATTTTGTGGAATATTGTTACAAAACAATATTGATCAAATACTCATGGAAAAGTGTGAGAGTTTAGGAAATCAATTGGGTGACGTTTTAATTAAAAACGGGGCTTTGGATGTTATTAAAAGTGCTCAAGCGCATATAAAAGCGACCAGCTAAATAGAATATATCAAATATGGGGCCTTGAGTGTAAATAAAAATGCTCAGATAGAAATAATTATTGTTAAAAAATATGCAAGGCATTGCATGTTTGTTTTTAGTATATATAAATGGTTTATAATAAATCATAGTAAATGGTTTTATAATATAATTGGAAATAAAAGGTTTTATATGAAAAAATAATTAAATAAAAAATTATATGAATAGTTGGGTTTATAAAATAGTTTAATTTTAATACTCACAACCTAGATTTTTCTCTTTAACATTCTCCTTCCATTTTATCAGTAAATAAATCAATTTATTTTCATAACTTATGATATTTATTTCTAACATAACAATCCTCAATTTATTTTTCTTCAATCCTTTTTATATTTACAAATATTTTTATATTCCTTCATAAGTATCTTTTGACAAAACTAAAAACTAAATAAATCCCAAATTAATATCAATTCTAAAACATCTATATTATAAAAATAATACATACAATTATTAACATGATATAATTATAGTTATTACCCAAGTATACTTATTTTATATATTTACATAAAAACCACAACAAAACATTTTAATAAAATATTCATAAAATCAGTCTTTGTTTTGGCCCAAAAGATCAATACACATTTATTCCTCATTATCACTTGTTTGCTCTTGATTAATATTTAGCTCACGTATTCTGTTTATAATAAAATTGTCAAATTCAATTCCATCTACAGATTCTCTACTTAGCTGTATGGTCGGTCTCGGGGGCTCAGGAGGAACACTCTCATTATTTTCATTGTCTGAGGCCTCTGAATCTTCATATGTATTATCTAATACATTTGAATGATCCAAATTCTGATAGGCTATATTGGTTTCAAATGATTCTGGGAATTGTATCCTGTGATAAAAAGTCATAGTAGAATTAAGATAAATAAATAAATAATATATATATATATATATATATATATATATATATATATATATCAATATATCTTACCTATCCCTCTCAACATTTTCATTACTTTCAACAATTTCAGTGTAATTTCCATTATCCACATAGCCCTCAGTCCGAATGCCAGCTACACCTTTTTTCTGTATTGTAGCAATGTCTCTTTTGATTTGTCTTCTTCTATGGGGCTCATTTCTTCTGATTTGCATCATTGATTCAAAATCAATAATGTAAATAAATCCGGCAATGAGTAACTCACAAAATTTTTCATTTTTTGCATAAGAGGATTCAATTTCCATACTTGTGCGTTCATCGTATTGCCACCAGCCTAGTGATAAAATATATATATATTATATATATATATATATATATATATAATATATATATATATATAATTAAATTATTTTTTGTCCCTGAAAATTATAAATAATTACACATATTTACACAATTTGAATAAAAGATGTGTTATTAAAAAATAATTATTACTATTTATTACCAATATTTATTTAAACTTCATAATCTTAACAACTAAACTATCAACTATCTATTATCTAATTCTTTGCAATCCCTGCAACTCCCTTAAACATGTTAGTTTTAATATCCCGTTTTATTTTCCTTTTCCTCCAACTTTGATCCTTTTTATATTGAACAAGACGAACAAAGTCAATAATGTATAAATTGGCACAAATAAGCACTTCGGCCTCCTCACAATTGTTAGTGTAATGTTCTTCTAATTCAGCGCTTGTTCGCTCGTCATACTGCCACCAACCACCTGTGTAAAACAAGTGTCGCAGTTAATAAATGAAGGTAATACTAGAAATCATTTATAGGATAAAAATAAAAGACAAATCAGTGATTTTTGTTGTAGGAGGACGCATTTGGTATATTAAATACGACACATGTTTTGCACATGACGCTTGAATTATGTTAAAATATAATATACATATTATTTATATATATATATATATATATTATATAAAGAATTATTTACTAACCATTTCTCCCTTCATAGAACCATTGGTAACTATCAGGAGCTGCTTTTGGTTCCTCATAATTCTCCACAAGATATGGATGTTCCAAAAAGTTAATAGGTATGTCTGCTCGACATAAAGCACACCTATTACTTTGGAATGCTACTCCCTAAAACACAACAAATCTACTTAATAAACAATACTATTGTTGGATTACAAACTATTTGATAATTTATTACCTTAACACACAGAAAGCAAAATATGTGTCCACAAGGCAAGCGGGCTGGGTGTATACATGTCTGCAAACAAACTGGGCATTCTAGGACTCCTGTAGAAAATGATATGTGATTACATATTTATTATAGTAATTATAGTGATTTATATATGATTTTATTTATTTATCTATAATTATACCTTTGTTTTCTGGCACTGTGCTGTCGTCAGAATCGTCCAAACAAATTACTTCATTAGAATTACCTTGAGCCATATTATTAAATTTTTGACTAAATTTGTTAACGATTGTATCAATAAACCACATAAATTTCACGATGCATTAACAATTTCGTACATAATTTTGCAAGGCTGTTTAAATCGCTTAATTAAGAACAAAATATTGTTAAGAACTTATTTCGACATTTTGACAGCTTTCAGATTTTGACAGTTGAAAGCATATGGCGGACAGAAAAATTCGTATTCGTAAAGAGACAACTTCACACTTAAATGCTAAATGGTTTTGGCAACTGTCAAAAATTTTGCAAAATTTTATTAAAATAAGTGCAAATATTAATAAAACCTATTCCATTCAAGTCCTTTTTTTAATACACAAGATTTCCTGAATTTGTGGCATTAAAATTTGGTGTGCGTTGAAGTTATATCTTAAATCCACATGATTAGCCTATAAAAACGCCGGTTGTCACAAACACCTAATTTTATTTATTTCTATTTATTCTTCTACAGATCAATCATGAATAATTTGCTGGAGGTTGGTTTTTTAAGCGATGATTCCGGTCAACAACACAAGTGTTTATGATCCAAACACTTGCACAATGGTTATGAGTTACAAAGGCGGCAATCTAGCCTCTCCTCGTACAGTTTCCTTAATAACCACAACCTTCTAATAGCAGCTGACCAAGTAAAACCTTTACTAAACGTCTGGCCTATTAACAGTCAAGAAACCGTGCAAGGTTTGCGCATGATATGCCCGGGACTAGTTGGAGCCCTAGACGTCACCCCCAAAGGCATATACTTGGCAGCAGGTATCGAGGATAGTTACACATATGGCATGTGAGTACAGGCCGTCTTGCTAGTGTAATCTCACGCCATTACCAGCCTATATCTTGTGTCAAATTTACTGATGACGGTAGCTTTTTGATAACTGCCGGTCAAGACGGTGTGATATTGGTATGGAATTTTGCTTATTTAATCCAAGTTGTTGGTGCGAATGAGAGGACACAAGAACCTTTGTATTCATTTTCTGATCACACTTTACCAGTAACGGATATTTTTGTTGGTCGTGGAGGCTTGAATACACAATTAATATCAGTTTCTAAAGATCGTACTTGCAGAATCTATGATTTGACACGGGGTGTGTTATTAAATTCTGTTATATTCAAAAATGCTTTGACTTCAGTTACCATGGACTTTTTGGAACAGTCGGTATTTGTGGGAGATGCTGAAGGAAAGATTTACCAATTTTTCTTATGCAGTGCTCCAAACGTTGTAGAAGGTGAATCTACAGATATGTGTTTCACCGGACACGAAAACACAGTATCTTGTTTATCCACGTCTGCAGATGGGCAAACTT